>NC_045993.1:16146071-16296071 GCF_010909765.2 Amblyraja radiata
TGAGGGAGAAAGGGCAGAGAAGCTTTCTGTTAAACGAGTGGGCGTAGCTACAAAGTATGACTCATAACACTGATCTACATCCTCCCTCTTAAAGTATTAAATGTCAGTACAAAACCATTGACTAAATAAGGCATGCATAGCAATTGATAATAAACTGGAGGAAAGTCAAACATAGCCCTGGTAGTTCACGACCGGCTTGCAAACACGACCAGCATGTGTGCGATGAAGACGATCTCCATTTTTCCCCACCGGAGACAGAGCCTGGCTCATTCACAGGCAGGATATGTTGTCTGTTTTGCTTGTAGGTGCCGCCATCGGCCCTGACCAGAAATGAGTGTGGCTCAGAATCAGCTGCTGATATAACCATACAACCATATAACAATTACAGCACGGAAACAGGCCATCTCGGCAGAGTCCCCTAAAACTTTTGTATGAGCGTGAGCCATTTCAGCAATGCGACAGTGGTTTTCAGCAGTCTCTAGAGTAAGGTCAGCATCCCGTTGTAATTCATCGCGTAATTTATCATTGCGGACACCATAGATCAAATAGTCACGGATTAAGCTATCACATATATCCCTGAAATCGCATCGATTGGCAATGTGCTTCAACGCACTGACATACATCTCCACAGGTTCTCCCTGTCTCTGGCTTCGGGAAAAGAACAAATGCCTCTCCATGACCAAGTTAGTATGTAACTCACATAACTGTCGGAATTTGCGTAGTCGACAGTCAGGGTCTTGGATAGACTCAGCGGGAGTGATCTGGTCACCAGCCGGGTCAAATCTAGCCGGTTCATAATGAAATCTTCTGGCGCATCGGGCAGCTAGATTAAGAAGGATTGACGCTGGAACACCGGGAGCAGCAGTAGGGTGAGCCGCTTCAATCTAAATTGAGAAATCCTCTTCAAATACGCAAGGTCCTCGTCAAACACCAGGATCTCTGAGAGCAGAAGCCATAGTAATTGACAATATGCTGCTGCCTGCCCGCTGAGTTAAAAAGTTCCCACGGTAGACTCACGATATACAGTGTTTCGTGAGTCTTGCGTGGGAACTTTTTAACTCAGCGGGCAGGCAGCAGCAGATTGTCGCTCGCTTCAGTATCACCCCACCTACACCCCTCTGCTTCCCGGCCATGTGTGTGACCCCTTCCCTCCCCTCTCCAGCTCCCCGCCCATTGCACCGGCGCGGGGGCTTTGCACTGTCTTCACGTCGGCGATTACAGCAGGTTAGTGACAGTCACCGGAGACGTCAGGACCAATTGGACACCGACCACCAGGCCCACCGCAAGCACGGAGATCCCAGAGACCCACAGCCAACAGCAGCCCAGCCCAGCCCCACTCCAACTACAGAGGAACCGGGGTTGCGGATGACGGGGCGCAGCTCGGGGCGTCGTAGGGGCCCATCGGGGAGCGGCCACTCAAAGCCACGCCGGGAGATGTAGGGCCCTGCCCCGGTCTTGATGTTGGAGCCCCCGGCGGGCGCTAGCAAGTCCGCGGCAATTTACAGCCGCGCCGGGCGTTTGTAAGGCCCGGTCACTCTCAACCTCTATGATCTTTGCTCTCAACCCCGTAATTCGGGCGGGAGAAGTCGCCGCTGCCGGTGCCCCGCAAAGCAGTCTCCCACCGGAGACCCGCGAGCTCCCGGTGTCACCATCCACCGGAGTCGGGTCGCAGCAGCTCGCCCCCGCAGCTCTCCACGCTCCGAAGCTGGCTAGCTCCACGGAGGTAGGTCCGTAGGTCCACAGCTCCCACCGCCGCCCACCGACCCCCAGGCCCACTGCAAGCACGGAGATCCCAGAGACCCACAGCCAGCAGCAACTCCAGCCCAGCCCCGCTCCAACTCCAGAGGAACACGTAGGGGCAGAAGCTGATGGTGTGCAAGGTACGTCTTGTTCTTGGGGTGGCGGATGAGGGGGCGCAGCTCGGGCTGTGGGCGAACTGCCACTTGTCGCTGTAGCGGCCATATAAACCGGAGAAACAGCAAACTAAAATAAGAGCAATATCATTAAGCAAGGAGTGACGTGACACTGACACCATGATGAGCTTCTGCTGTTGGAATAACTTAAGTCACACACAGTGATTAAGATCCAAAGACTTTATTAGCATTACATCATAGGTAACTCCATCTTAGCATGTAACTCAAAAGTGAGGGAGAAAGAGCAGAGAAGCTTTCTGTTAAACTAGTGGGCGTAGCTACAAAGTATGACTCATAACATGAGTGACACTGATCTACAGACACCACCCGGCCTGCACTGCTAGGGAGCAAACTGACAAAGATGCGGGTGGATGCTCCACTGGTGTCCTGGATCACCAACTACCTGACTGGATGACCACAATGTGTCAGGCTACAGAACTGTGTCTCGTACATGGTAATGAGCAACACAGGGGCCCCTCAGGGGACAATCCTCTCTCCCTTCCTGTTCACCATCTACACCTCAGACTTCAGATATAACTTTGTCTCCTGCCACCTACAGAAGTTTTCAGATGACTCTGCAATTGTGGGCTGCATGAGTGAGGGGAGGGAAGCTAAATACAGAGGTGTAGTCAATGAATTTGTTGAATGGTGTGGGCTGAATCACCTGCAGCTCAACACCAACTTGACTAAGGAGTTAGTGGTGGACTTTAGGACAGTAAACTGGACTGGTCTAGGAATGCTGAGGCCCTGTACAAAAAGGGACAGAGCTGGCTGTACTTTTAGAGAAGGCTCCGCTCCTTCCAGGTCTGCAGTGAGATGCTGCAGATGTTCTACCAATCGGTGGTAGCCAGTGCCACCCTCTTCGCTGCCGTGTGCTGGGGCAACAGGGCGAAGGCTGCGGACGCCAATAGGATCAACAAATTCACCAGGAAGGCTGGCTCCATCCCGGGGGTGGAGTTGGATTCATGGGAGATGGTCTTGGAGGGAGGATGCTCCTCAAACTGCAGAGCATCCTGGACAATACAGCTCACCCCCTCCATGACACACTGGTCAACCTGAGGAGCACCTTATGCCCCTGTCCGATTTAGGAAACCTGTACGAAAACCTCTGGAGACTTTGCACCCCACCCAAGGTTTCCGTGCGGTTCCAGGAGGTTCCTGGAGGTTTTTGTCAGTCTCCCTACCTGCTTCCACTACCTGCAACCTCCGGCAACCACCTGCAACCTCCGGGAACCGCACCGAAACCTTGGGTGGAGCGCAAAATCTCCAGAGGTTTCCGTTCAGGTTTCCTAAGTGGGACAGGGGCATTAAGCAACATACTGGTTCCACCAAGATGCAGCACAGAACGCCACAGGAGATCCTTGTGCAACTGTACAACTCCTCCCCCTTCTGTTGTGGGGTGGACTAAGACTGACTCCCCCCCCTCCAACCCCCCCAATCCTTCCACTCGTCATTTTAATATCAGGTTTCATGTATTTTGTGTGTTTTATGACTGTTGGCAGATCGATTTCCCTCCTGGGATAAATAAAGTTCTATCGTATCGTAGCAGGCGGGGGAGGGGTGACAGGTGGGGGAGGGGTGGACAGGTGAGGGAGGGGTAACTGGTGGGGGGTGGGGTAACAGCTGGGGATGCGGTAACAGGCGGGGGATGGGGTACATGCGGGGGATGGGGTACATGCTGGGTAGGGGTAACATGCTGGGGATGGGGTAACATGCTGGGTAGGGTAACATGTGGGGGATGGGGGTAACATGGGGGGATGGGGTAACATGCTGGGTAGGGGTAACATGCGGGGGGATGGGGTAACATGCGGGGGATGGGGGTAACATGTGGGGGATGGGGTAACATGCGGGGGTAGGGGTAACATGCTGGTAGGGGTAACATGCTGGGGATGGGGTAACATGCTGGGTAGGGGTAACATGTGGGGGATGGGGTAACATGCGGGGGATGGGGTAACATGCTGGGGATGGGGTAACATGCTGGGGATGGGGTAACATGCTGGGGATGGGGTAACATGCGGGGGATGGGGTAACATGCGGGGTAGGGTAACATGTGGGGGATGGGGTAACATGCGGGGTAGGGGTAACATGCGGGGTAGGGGTAACATGTGGGGGATGGGGTAACATGCGGGGTAGGGTAACATGTGGGGGATGGGGTAACATGCGGGGTAGGGGTAACATGTGGGGGATGGGGTAACATGCGGGGGAGGGGTAACATGCGGGGTAGGGGTAACATGTGGGGGATGGGGTAACATGCGGGGTAGGGGTAACATGGGGGGGATGGGGTAACATGCGGGGTAGGGGTAACATGCGGGGTAGGGGTAACATGTGGGGGATGGGGTAACATGTGGGGGATGGGGTAACATGCGGGGGATGGGGTAACATGCGGGGGAGGGGTAACATGCGGGGTAGGGGTAACATGTGGGGATGGGGTAACATGCGGGGTAGGGGTAACATGTGGGGGATGGGGTAACATGCGGGGGAGGGGTACATGAGGGGTAGGGGTAACATGTGGGGGATGGGGTAACATGCGGGGTATGGGTAACATGTGGGGGAAGGGGTAACATGCGGGGGTAGGGTGGTAACATGTGGGGGATGGGTAACATTGTGGGGATGGTGTACCATGAGGGGGTTATTTTGGTTAACATGGGGGGTAGGGGTTAACATGCGGGGTAGGGGTACAATGTGGGGGATGGGGGTAACAGTGCTGGGCTAGGGGTAACATGCGGGTTGGTAGGGGTAACATGCGGGGTAGGGGTAACATGTGGGGTAGGGGTAACATGCGGGGATGGGTAACATTGCGGCGGTAAGGGGTCACTGCGGGGTTAGTGGGTTAACATGTGGGGTCAGGGGTAACATGTGGGGGATGGGTAACATTTTTTTTTTAAATTCAAAATATACTTTATTCAATGGTAAATATATACAATTTCTGAACCATTCAACCCAAAATTCATCCGACATTTTCGGAGACATTATACAATTTTTTCCAGTACAATTTTTTTTACATTTGTCAAATTTCACCAAACAGTCCCCCACCAGTGCCACTCTGTGGCCCCTGTTCAAGTAATAAATATATACAATGTGTACACAGTGCGAAAATTTCCATCTGACATTTCAAGTTCCACAAAAAATGTCCCCCACCCGTGCCACTCATGTGGCCCCCTGGCGTGGGATACCTTCCCTTAATTAATTTGAGGGGCGTCTCCACCATACCGTGCCCCCCATGTCCAGCAGCGGAAGGACCCTAGACTGTGGCCCTCCCCCACCGAGCCTTGGCGTTGGCTGCACCAAGCTTCAGCGAGTCCCTTAGCACGTACTCCTGCAGTCTGCAGTGGGCCAGTCGGCAACATTCCCTGACGGACATCTCGCTCTGCTGGGTGGTGAGCAACGCTCGGGCAGACCAAAGAGCGTCTTTCACCGAGTTGATGACCCTCCAGCAGCACTCGATGTCAGTCTCTGAATGTGTCCCTGGGAACAGTCCGTAAATCACAGAGTCCTCTGTGACGGAGCTGTTCGGGATAAATCGTTCCAGGGACCCTTTCATACCTCTCCAGACTCGTTTTGCAAATCCACACTCTGCAAAGAGGTGGGCAACCGTCTCCTCTCCATAGCAACCGTCCCGGGGGCAGCGTGCGCTGGTAGTGAGGTTCCGACGGTGCAGGAAGGATCTAACTGAGAGGGCTCCCCTCACCGCCAGCCAAGCCAGGTCTTGGTGCTTGTTGGTCAGTTCTGGCGATGAGGCATTTTGCCAGACAAGCTGGCAGTCTGCTCTGGGAACCACGCCACCGGATCCATCGAGTCCTTTCCCTGCAGTGCCTGCAGGACATTCCGTGCTGACCACTGCCCGATGGACTTGTGGTCAAAGGTGTTGGTCCGGAAGAACCTGTCAACAGACGTCAGATGGGGCGGCAATGTCCAGCTGACTGGTACATTGCGTGGCATCTGCGCCAGGCCCATCCTTCGCAACACCGGGGACAGGTAGAACCTCAGCAGGTAGTGGCACTTAGTGCCCACGTGCCTTGGCTCTACACTCTGCCTGATGCAGCCACACACAAAGGTGGCCATCAGGATGAGGGCGACGTTGGGCACGCTTTTACCCCCGTTGTCTGCTGACTTGTACATGGTGACCCGTCGTACCCGGTCCATCCTCGACCCCCAGATGAACTGGAAGACGGCCCGGGTGATCCCCGTGGCGTAGGAGGGAGGGACAGGCCACACTTGTGCCAAGTACAGCAGACCCGAGAGCACCTCACACCTGATGACCAAATTTTTCCCGGTTATGGAGAGGGAGCGTTGCTTCCACAGCTCCAGCTTCCTCCCCACCTTGGCTATCCGCTCCAGCCAATTTTTGTTACTCGACTCAGCCCCCCCGAACCAGATCCCCAGCACCTTCAAGAAGTCAGGCTTGATGGTGAAGGGGATGGAAGATCGGTCGGGCCAGTTGGGTAACATGCGGGGTAGGGTTACAGTGAGTTTATTCACACATAATTTCTATTGAAATGATTTGCACTTACGGAAAACAAGACACTTGTCAGCTCCGGTGAGATGTTAATGGTTCTCATAGAAACATAGAAAAATAGGTGCAGGAGTAGGCCATTCGGCCCTTCGAACCTGCACCACCATTCAATATGATCATGGCTGATCATCCAACTCAGTATCCTGTACCTGCCTTCTCTCCATACCCCCTGATCCCTTTAGCCACAAGGGCCACATCTAACTCCCTCTTAAATATAGCCAATGAACTGGCCTCAGCTACATTCTGTGGCAGAGAGTTCCAGAGGTTCACCACTCTCTGTGTGAAAATGTTTTTCTCATCTTGGTCCAAAAGGATTTCCCCTCTATCCTTGAGCTGTGACCCCTTGTCCTGGACTTCCCCAACATCGGGAACAATCTTCCTGCATCTAGCCTGTCCAACCCCTTAAGAATTTTGTAGATTTCTATAAGATCCCCCGTCAATCTCCTAAATTCTAGCGAGTACAAGCCGAGTCTATCCAGTCTTTCTTCATATGAAAGTCCTGACATCCCAGGAATCAGTCTAGTGAACCTTCTCTGCACTCCCTCTATGGCAATAATGTCCTTCCTCAGATTAGGAGACCAAAACTGTACGCAATACTCCAGGTGTGGTCTCTCCAAGACCCTGTACAACTGCAGTAGAACCTCCCTGCTCCTATACTCAAATCCTTTTGGTATGAATGCTAACATACCATTCGCTTTCTTCACTGCCTGCTGCAACTGCCTGCCTACTTTCAATGACTGGTGTACCATGACACCCAGGTCTCGTTGCAACCCCCCTTTTCCTAGTCGGCCACCATTTAGATAATAGTCTGCTTTCCTGTTCTTGCCACCAAAGTGGATAACCTCACATTTATCCACATTATACTGCATCTGCCAAACATTTGCCCACTCACCCAGCCTATCCAAGTCACCTTGCAGTCTCCTAGCATCCTCCTCACAGCTAACACTGTCCCCCAGCTTAGTGTCATCCGCAAACTTGGAGATATTGCCTTCAATTCCCTCATCCAGATCATTAATATATATTGTAAATAGCTGGGGTCCCAGCACTGAGCCTTGCGGTACCCCACTAGTCACTGCCTGCCATTGTGAAAATGACCCGTTTACTCCTACTCTTTGCTTCCTGTCTGCCAGCCAGTTCTCTATCCACATTAATACTGAACCCCCAATACCGTGTGCTTTAAGTTTGTATACTAATCTCTTATGTGGGACCTTGTCGAACGCCTTCTGAAAGTCCAGATACACCACATCCACTGGTTCTCCCTTATCCACTTTACTAGTTACATCCTCGAAAAATTCTATAAGATTCGTCAAACATGATTTACCTTTTGTAAATCCATGCTGACTTTGTCCAATGATTTCACCACTTTCCAAATGTGCTGCTATCCCATCTTTAATAACTGACTCTAGCAGTTTTCCCACTACCGACGTTAGACTAACTGGTCTGTAATTCCCCGTTTTCTCTCTCCCTCCCTTTTTAAAAAGTGGGGTTACATGTTGTTGACCTCCCTGAGGTGAGCCCTGTCAACTGACCTCAGTCAGGTGAACGACAACAAACAGAGACAGCAGCAGCACCGCAGCTTGGCGCCAATCCGGAGCATGCGCCTTTTTAGGGCGTGCACTTACGGATGTCGAAACGGATGGCTGCAGACTTCTGCTCACTCAAACGCAAGAAGAAGAAGAAGAAGGAGTGTGGGGTCCCTGCAGAGGGCCCCTGCGTACACATTCCCCCCACCGCCCCAGTTACCCTCCTACATACGCTCTTCACCCATCCCCATGACCAACACCCTTCACCCCCTCTTCACCTCCCCAGGTTAGCACGCAACAAAAGCTTTTCACTGTACCTCGGTACACGTGACAATGAACTAAACCTTTCCCTGAGCCCTATGCATCCTTCTTGTTTTTGACTAACGTCTTAATTTCTCTCGTCAAAGAGAGGCAAAGTTGTGCAGAAAATGTGCAGGGCAATTTGTTTACATAGAGTGTGGTGAATGCCTGGAATGCACTGTTGGGGGAGGTAATTGAAGCAGATAGGTTAGCGGCATTTAAAAGACTTTTGTAAAGGCAAATGGATATGCAGGGAATGGAGGGATATGTGTGATGTGCAGGTGGATAAGTGATGGCCTTGGCATCATGTACGGCACAGACATTTTTGCGGGCTGAAGGGCCTGTTCCTATACTGTACTGTTGTATGTTTTATGTCATTCGTGATGTCTCCCATTCAACCAGCACGGCCACGATGGGCAGAACAGTTTCCTCCCCTGATTTAAATTCTCTGATGCTATGATGCTTCCCCTCCTCCAGATAAATTATTTGTTTTTCAAAAAGGCGTTTTAAACAACTCTCAGCTATTAACCTCTCGCGGAGAAGCGACAATTATCAATAATCACCTCAATTTTCCTGACACAAATTAGAGCTGGAAACATCATACATTTAGTGCTTTTATGCTTCTTAAAATCTGTCCATTTACGTAAAGAGAAATCAAAAATAGCGTGGGGGTGATTTTTTTCTCCGTTATATATAGTCCTCCCGCGCTCCTCTCACACATCCATCCGTGGTCAATCCGAGCGCAACATATCGCCGCACACTCTGTGGTGAAACCGTTAGACTATTCCTCCCAACCTCATGTACCTCGGCTAAACTTCAGCAGCAAACCTATCTCCTCTTCATCCGTATCAAGGTAATACAACTTCTTTTCTGTCAGAATGTGGAATGTGTGTTTAGTACCAACTCACCGACACCTCAAGAGCAAAACAGAACTGACAATGACTTTCTTAAATGTAGGGTGAGGGGGGAATGCTGGTTCTAAGGGGCTCTGAGTGACTGTCACAAGTCAACAAAATGTGCATTTATTTACAGTGGGCAACAAGGAAGATTACAACTGTGTTGGACTTCAATGTAAGAGAGGTTGAGTGCAAGAGTAGCAATTTTATTTTGTATGGGGCCGTATTAGGACCATACCTAAAGTACTCAATGGAATTCATTGCCACAGACAGCTGTGGAGGCCAAGTCAGTGGATAGTTTTAATGCAGAGATTGATAGGTTCTTGATTAGTACAGGTGTCAGGGGTTACATGGAGAAGGCAGTAGCATGGGGTAGAGATAGATCAGATATGATTGAATGGTGGAGTAGACTTGATGGGTCGAATGGTCTCATTCTGCCCCTGTAACTTTTGAATATGGGCTTGCATGAACTGGCCAATTGGGTACAAACTGAAGATAATAAAAACAGCATTAAAAATGGATATGCAAGGATTAAGGGTCCTGACTCGGAAGATCAGTCTGAGGGAGGGTCTTGAACCAAAACATCACTTAGAAAATAGGTGCAGGAGGAGGCCATTCGGCCCTTCGAGCCAGCACCGTCACCTATCTATGGTGTCCAGAGATGCTGCCTGACCCACTGAGTTACTCCAGCACTTTGTGATTTTTTTGGATACAAACTTGGCTTGATGAAGGAGCCAGAGGGTGGTAATGGAGAGGTGTTAGTCAGACTGGAGGTCTGGGACCAGTGGTGCACTGCAGAGAAGATAGACACAAAATGCCAGAGTAACTCATCCAGTCAGGCAGCATCTCTGGAGACAAGGAATAGGTGATGTTTCGGGGTCGAGACCCTTCTTCAGACAGAGTCAGGGAGGGGGACACTGGGGCCATTGTTGGCTTGGATAATATGATAATGAAGGAATACTAACGATGAAATTAACAAGAGGACTAGGGTGGGGGAGGGATGGTGAGAGAGGGAATGCAAGTTCTGTGTGTCATAAACATTAACAATTTGCATGAGGTGTTACATAGGATGTTTAGTGAACTGTTGTGTAGTGGACTGTGGAGAATGTGTCCATGGTTACAACTAGATCTAGGACAGGGGTTCCCAACCTTTTCCGTCCAGTTTACCACTGGCAACTTTAATAGCACATAACAATGTTATTTCACTTATTTATGAACAACTAATGATGAACAGATGAACCCGTCTGAAGAAGGGTTTCGGCCCGAAACATTGCCTATTTCCTTCGCTCCATAGATGCTGCTGCACCCGCTGAGTTTCTCCAGCTTTTTTGCGTACCAGATGAACAGATACCTGTATACCAGAACCAAACACAGTCAGTCAATGAGAAAAGATATGTACAAATCCAGAATCAACAAATGTACCCCCTGGTTGGGAACCCTGGACCTAGGGCAACTTTGAAAATGGGTAAAGCAATGACAATGGTATTTTACTCTTGCATTTTGCCAAGTTAAACCAGGCCAGGACATGCACAGTGAATGGCAGGTCTCGACCCGAAACATCACCCATTCCTTCTCTCCAGAGATGCTGCCTGTCCCGCTGAGTGCTGCAGCTTTTTGTGTCTATTCACAGTGAATGGCAGAGCTGTAATGATACAGCTGTGCGGGACATTGGTGAGACCTTTCCCGGAGTACTTTTAAAATCTTTTTATTGTTTTTGTTTCCAAAAACCCCCAAAAATAAAACATAAAAAACAAAGCAAAAAGAATAATGATAAACATAGCAATGATATTGGTACATAGGGATCAGGATTACATTAATAACAGGTATAACCTAATATGAGACCATTGTCAAAATACACATTGAATATAGACCTCCTGGTCTCTATGTAAATATAGTTAAATCTTTAAAAGGAAACTTGTAAATGTAAAACAAAAAACACAAAGATAAAAAGACAAAAAAACTAAAACAAAAAGAAAAAAGGAAAAAACAAAACCCCCCTAAACTAAAGGGAAAAAAAAATTAATAATAAAAATAAAATAAATGAAAACAGAATCTGAACTGAGAATTTCAACAATGTAAGTCTGTTTGTCATCAAGTCCGTTCCGCCATATAGAGGTAAAATAGTTTTTATAACGGTTAGAGAGGGAGCAATTTATGTTGTATGAAAATGTTGAATACATTTTCCCCAAGTCTTATCAAATTTAACCAAGGGTTCAACAATGTCACTCCTGATTTTATTCTAAATTTAAACATGATATCGTTTCAAAGTACCAATGGAGTGTGGTCGGCGAGTTGGAGTCTTTCCATTTAAATAAATTAGATCTTCTGGCGATTAATGTGGTAAAAGCAATCAACCGATGGGCGGAGCGGGACAAATGAATAGAATCTAACATTGATAGCCCACAAATTGCAGTAATAGGATGAGGTTGTAAATCTATACCTAAAACTACAGAAATAGTATCAAAAATGTATTTCCAATATTTTTCCAAAAGAGGGCAGGACCAAAACATATGGGTCGGTGAGGCCACTTCAGAGTTACATCTGTCACAGGTAGGATTTATATGACCATAAAAACGAGCGAACTTATCTTTTGACATATGAGCGCTGTGAACCCCTTGAATTGTATCAAAGCGTGTCTTGCACACATTGAGGAAGTACTAACTAATTGAAGAATCCTCTCCCATTTCTCTATAGATAGAGAAACTTGGAGTTCTCTTTCCCAATCATTCTTAATTTTATCAAATGTATCTATTTGTAATTTCAAAATCAACTCATAAATAGTCGTTATTAATTCTTTCTGACAAAGGTTCAACTGTAAAATTTCCCCGGAGTACTGAGGGCAGTTCTCATCGCCATAATAGAGAGAAACATAGAAAAAAAACATGGACAAATAGGTGCAGGAGTAGGCAATTTGGCCCTTCGAGCCAGCACCGCCATTCAATATAATCATGCTGATCATCTAAAATCAGTACCCCGTTCCTGCTTTTCCCCCATATCCCTTGATTCCGTTAGCTCTAAGAGCTAAATCTAACTCTCTCTTGAAAACATCCAGTGAATTGGCCTCTGTGGCAGAGAATTCCACAGATTCACAACTCTCTGGGTGAAGAAGTTTTTCCTCATCTCAGTCCTAAATGGCCAACCTCTTATTCTTAAACTACGACCTCTGGTTCTGGACTCCCCCAACATGGGGAAGATCTAGCCTGTCCAATCCTTTCATAATTTTATATGTTTCTATAAAATCCACTCTCATCCTTCTAAATTCCAATGACTACAAGCCCAGTCGACCCATTCTTTCATCATATGTCAGTCCTGCCATCCCGGGAATTAACCTGGTGAACCTACGCTGCACTCCCTGGAATGAAGCGAGAGGTGGTGCCGAGTATAATGGCAAAGATGTTGCTGGGGCTGCAGGGGTTGAGATACAAGAGTGATCGGACTGTTTTCCCTGGAGTGAAAGAGGCTGGGAGACCGTCGAGTGGTCCATAGTATCATTAATGGTCGCGGATAAGGAATGTTCAGCGTCCTTTCAGTGGCAGCTAAAACCAAAAGGCGAGGTTAAGGTGAAAATGGAAGTGTTTAAGGGGAACGCGAGGAGCATATTTTTCACACAGAATGTGGCGGGTATATAGAAGGGGCACTTCCTGCTTTTATTTCAGATTTTCAACATCTGCAGTGTTTTTAATTCATCGATGTAGTTGAAGGAGATACAACAACATCATTTAAAATACATTTGGACAGGTACATGGTTAGGAAAAGTCCAGAGCCATACAGAGCAGACACAGGCAAATGGGAGGCAACATGATTGGTATGGATGGGATGGGCCGAAGGGCCTGTTTCCATGCTGTATGTACATGACAATGTGTTGAATAGCGGTAAGGGTAAGTAGGGATGAAAGGCCTTCTCCCATTAGAACAGAGAACAGGACAGCACAGGAACAACCCTTCGGCCCAACCCATCCTTACCAACCATGTTGCCTCCCTTAGCTAGTTCCATTTGCCTGCGTCTGCTCTGTATAGCTCTGGACTTTTCCTAACCACGTACCTGTCCAAGAAGCTGGGATGTAATGTTAAAATTGTACAAGACATTGGTGAGGCCAATTCTGGAGTATGGTGTACAATTTTGGTCGCCCAATTATAGGAAGGATGTCAACAAAATAGAGAGAGTACAGAGGAGATTTACTAGAATGTTGCCTGGGTTTCAACAACTAAGTTACAGAGAAAGGTTGAATAAGTTAGGTCTTTATTCTCTGGAGCGCAGAAGGTTAAGGGGGAACTTGATAGAGGTCTTTAAAATGATGAGAGGGATAGACAGAGTTGATGTGGATCAGCTTTTCCCTTTGAGAATAGGGAAGATTCAAACAAGAGGACATGACTTCAGAATTAAGGGACAGAAGTTTAGGGGTAACATGAGGGGGAACTTCTTTACTCAGAGAGTGGTAGCGGTGTGGAATGAGCTTCCAGTGGAAATGGTGGAGGCAGGGTCGATGGTATCATTTAAAAATAAATTGGATAGGCATATGGATGAGAAGGGAATGGAGGGTTATGGTATGAGTGCAGGCAGGTGGGACTAGGGGAAAATAATTGTTCGGCACGGACTTGTAGGGCCAAGATGGCCTGTTTCAGTGCTGTAATTGTTATATGGTTATATGGTTATATGTTGCCTACCTGAGATAGTCCCAAGTAGGCCCAGAATGCCCATGCTGAACATAATGTCTAGATAACCTAATTTCACCTGCCCGCATGTGGTCCTGGACCCCAGGAGAGTGGGAACGTCGACACCAGGTGAGTGAGGAGTGTAGCCAGTGGATCAGCCGATCGCTGGGATCCCACAATCCCACTGACCCAGGACAGGACCCCTCCCCCACTCCACCCCCTTTCCACCCCCCTCCGCACCTCTCCGTCCCCCCCTGCCCACCAACCCCTCCCCCTTCTTACATACACCCCTCCCCCTCTCCTACACCCTCCCCCTCCCCACTACCCCTCTCTTCCCCCTCCCCCACTCCACCCCCTTTCCACCCCCCTCCCTCTCCTCTCCCCTCCCTCCCCCTCCGCTCCCCTCCCCTCCCTTCCCCTCCGCCTACACTTCCCCTCCTCACCCTCCCCTTTCCCCTCTCCCCCTCCCCACCCCCCATCACTTCCCCACCCTCCCCTTCCCTTCCCCACCCTCCCCCATCCTCTTCCCCCCACCCTCCCCCTTCCCCCTCCCTGCAGCTCCGTGTTTACACATTCTCCGCCACCATCTCCCTCCACAGATGCCGAGCAGTGCCCGTGTCTGCAGCTCCCTCCTCCTGTGCGCTCTCGCCATGGGCTGCTTCGGATCCATCATCCCGGTGAGGAGCATGGGGGGGGGGAGGGTGAGAGTGTGTGAGCTGGAGTGGTGATGGAGGGAGGGTAGGGACATGGGTGCAGTGGGGGGTGGGGGGGTGAGTAGCCCAATGGTGGGAGTGACACGAGTGGTGGGGGTGGCGGAATGCTAGAGGAGGGGGTGGTGACGTGATGGCAGTGGGGTGTGTTGGGGGGAGTGATAAGTGACGGGGTGGGTGGTGGAAGTAGGGGGGAGTGGGGGTGTGGAGGGAGGGTAGGGGTGGAGGTGCCAGGGAGGGGGGAGTGCGGTGTTGATGGGAGGAGCGGGGATGGTAAAAGTGGGTGAGGAGGTTGGGGTGGGGAGGTGAGTTGGGTTAGGGGGAGAGGGAAGGGGTGACCACAGGTAAAGACGGAGTGAATTAATTGTTTGAAAGATACAGCATGGAAACAGGCCCACAGTCCCCCATGATCTCCCATTCACATTATTACGGGACAATTGACAGAAGCCAATTAACCTACAAACCTGTACATCTTTGGGACTTGGGAGAAAACCGGAGCACCCGGAGAAAACCCACAGGGGGAATGTGCGAACTCCGCGCACGCAGCAGCCGTGGTCAGGATCGAACCCGGGTCTCTGGCGCTGTGTGGCAGCGGCTGTACCCGCTGTGCCACCGTGCCGTATAATTCATGAGAAAATATCAGATGTTCGTTAAAACTAAAACTGTCAATTGGCAAGTCCAGAGTGCTTTGTAGTCGTATGTCCCAAAACTGAACAATTAAATTCTTACTTGCAGCAGCAGAACAGATATGTAAACGTAGTACTGTATAATACATGTACATTGTATAATACATGTACATTGTATAATACATGTATGTATAATACATGTACTCTGTATAATACTGTATAATACGTGTACTCTGTATAATACATGTGCTCTGTATAATACATGTACACTGTATAATACATGTACACTGTATAATACTGTATAATACGTGTACTCTGTATAATACATGTGCTCTGTATAATACATGTACACTGTATAATACATGTACACTGTATAATACTGTATAATACATGTGCTCTGTATAATACATGTACACTGTATAATACATGTACACTGTATAATACTGTATAATACATGTACTCTGTATAATACATGTACACTGTATAATACTGTATAATACATGTACTCTGTATAATACATGTACACTGTATAATACATGTACACTGTATAATACTGTATAATACATGTACACTGTATAATACATGTACACTGTATAATACTGTATAATACTGTATAATACATGTGCTCTGTATAATACTGTATAATACATGTGCTCTGTATAATACATGTGCTCTGTATAATACATGTACTCTGTATAATACATGTACTCTGTATAATGTACTCTGTATAATACATGTACACTGTATAATGCATGTACTCTGTATAATCTATGTACTCTGTATAATACGTGTACTCTGTATAATACATGTGTATAATACATGTACACTGTATAATACATGTACTCTGTATAATACATGTACGCTGTAAACTGTATACTTGCTTTGCAGCCTAAAGATAGACGAGGGTGGACGTTGAACAGTGCCGGCTACCTCTTAGGCCCGCGTGAGTAATGGTGACCACACTCCCCCCATATGTGGCCAGCTCAGGACTCCTCTATCTTGTTGGTAGGATGGATGATGATGAACTTGTGGGGATTTGAACTGGGCAATATCAATCAATACTTGATTAGTACAGGAGTGAGGGATTATGGGGAGAAGGCAGGGGAATGGGGTAGGAGGGAGAGATAGATCAGCCATGATTGAAGGGTGGAGTAGACTTGATGGACCGAATGGCCTAATTCTGCTCCCATCACTTGTGATCTTATGACCCCACCACCCAGCCTGCAGCGGGGAATGGACAACACCATTCCTGATCTGGAACAAACTCTGGTGCAGAGGGAAGACTTGTATTCTGTAGCTTGTTCATGTCTCCCTGCAACATCCTAGCATTTCACAACCAGATGCCTTCATTTTGAAGTGTTGTCACGGGTGCAGGGAATGGAGAGATATGGAACCTGTGCAAGCAGATAATTTACCTTGACATCATGTTCAGTACAGTACAGTATAATAGGCCGAAGGCGTAACTTGCTCTGGGGCCCTGATGATCAGGAGGGGCATGTTATCAACGCTGTGAAGAGGGTGGGCACACTGTCACAATGGGCAGAGCCACTGTCTCACTGCTCCAGAGAACCAGGTACAATCTGAGCATGGACACTAACCCTCCATTCCCGATATCCATGTGCCTATCTAAAACCCTCTTCAACACCACAATCATGTCAGCCGCACCCACCATCCCTGGAAGCTCGTTCCAGCCACCCACCACTCTCTGTGTTAACATCTCCTTTCCCCCTTTCACCTTAAAACTCTGCACTCTAGTCTTTGACATTTCCATCCTGGATAAAAGGTTCTAACTCTCTACCCTATCAATGCCTCCTAATTTCACATACCTCTATTAGATCTCCCTTCAACCTCCAACGCAGCAGAGAAAACAATCCATGCTTGTCCAACCTTTCCTTATACCTGAAGTCTGAATTTTGGATAAATGTCACTTATAAGTGTTCTCCAGAGATGCTGCCTGACCCGCTGAGTTACTCCAACACTTTGTATCTATCTTTGGTATAAACCAGCATCTGCAGTTCCTTTTTATTCCATCTCCTGAGACCATATGCCCTTTATTCCAGGCAGCATTCTGGTGAACCTGTTCTGCATGTTAATTGATTGATTGATACTTTTTTATCACATGTGTTATTATTATCGTGAAATTCTATCTTTTGCACACCATACACCAAATATGTAAAGACATACAATATTTCCCCAGTTTAAATCACCCCCAAGTCCATCAACCATCCTACCAACAACTAGAGAGCAGTCCTGAGCTACTATCTACCTCATTGGAGACAGAGTTTGGAGAAACAGCCCAGAAACAGGTCCTTTGGCCCACCGAGTCTGCATCGACCAGCAATAATAATAATAATGATGCATTTTATTAATGTGCGCCTTTCAGAGCACTCAAGGACACCTTACAGATTAAAACAAGCAAATGACAAATATATAAATAAAATGAAACAAAAACAACCTGTAGAGAGCGCAGCGGGAGCTAATCGCGCCAGCGTTCACTCTCACTTCCGGCAGCCATCTTAAAAGTAACAGATCACTCAAAAACACATTTTAACATAAACATCCACCACAGTGACTCCTACACATTCCTCACTGTGATGGAAGGCAAAATAAAGTTCAAGTACATCCTTTTACATAGAAACATAGAAAATAGGTGCAGGAGTAGGCCATTCGGCCCTTCGAGCCTGCACCGCTATTCAATATGATCATGGCTGATCATCCAACTCAGTATCCTGTACCTGCCTTCTCTCCATACCCCCTGATCCCTTTAGCCACAAGGGCCACATCTAACTCCCTCTTAAATATAGCCAATGAACTGGCCTCAACTACCTTCTGTGGCAGAGAGTTCCAGAGATTCACCACTCTCTGTGTGAAAGTCTTTCTTCATATGAAAGTCCTGACATCCCAAGAATCAGTCTGGTGGACCTTCTCTGTACTCCCTCTATGGCAAGAATGTCTTTCCTCAGATTAGGAGACCAAAACTGTACGCAATACTCCAGGTGTGGTCTCACCAAGACCCTGTACAACTGCAGTAGAACCTCCCTGCTCCTATACTCAAATCCTTTTGCTATGAAATCCTTTTGTTCTTCCTTGGTCGTGGGCCTCGAGCCCCCATTATCAGGACGATCTTGACTCCCGTAGCCGGTGGCGTACGGGCCCTCCGTGTCGAGGCGATCGTCTCCCGCATCGGGGGGATGTCAGCTCCCCCGTGCCGGGCGACCAAACCTGCTCGAACCTTCCGCGACGTTAGAGCTCCCTGACTCAGCCTCACCTGAAGACTGCGAGCCCTTGGTGTTGGTTTCGCGGTGGGAGCGATCCCAGGCAATGGACGCTAACCCTCCATTCCCGATATCCATGTGCCTATCTAAAACCGATGTTAAGTCCGCGCCCCGCGGTGGGGCTCACGACAGCTTGAAGCGGCCTCCAGCTCCAGCGATGGTAGGCTGCAGAGCCCGGAGAATGTCATCCGAAAATTAATCACATCTCCGGGAAGGTAAGAACTTGAAACAAAGTTTCCCCCGATCCCCTCCCCCCTCCCCCCTCCCCCCACATAAAACAAACCAAAGAACTTTAAAACCAACTGTTAACAAACTAAAAATAACAAAAAAGAAGGAAAAAACAAAGAGACTCCCAGCAGGGCTGCCATCACCCCGGGGAGCCTTCCCTTCTCAATCCCTACACATTAACACTATCCCACTCTAGGGACAATTGTTTACATTTATACCAAGTCAATTAACCTACACACCTTTGAACTATCTTTGATCGCCTTACTGGACTTTTTCTTGCACTAAATGTTATTCACATTCTTCCCTTTACCGTGTACAGTATCTGTACACTGTGGATGACTCGATTGTAATTATATATTGTCTTTCCGCTGACTGGTTAGCATGCATGAAAAGCTTTTCACTGTACCTCGGTACATGTGACAATAAACTAAACTAAGCGAGTGTAGGTGAGTTGTAGAATCTGGGGGCATTTAATGGCAGAGTGGTAAGCTGGCAAGCTAGTCTGTTTCTCGCCCAGAGGTGGTACAACTTAAGTGAGGAGTTTCAAATGGAGCTGTAAGGCATAAATAGAGTCAGGTTAGAGGATCACACGATGTGTTGTAGCCGCATGATGTGGGAGCTAGTGGATCCTGGTGGCCACATCTGCACCAAGTGTTGGTTGCTCGAGGAACTCAGGCTCAAAGTTGACGAGCTGGAGTGTGAGCTTCAAACACTGCGGCACATCAGGGCCGGGGAGAATTTCCTGGACTCTGCGTCTCTGCAGCAGTCACACCTGTTAGAGTAACTGCTTCCAATGTGGTCCGTGGTCATGAGAAGGACGGGGTGACTGTGAGTGACGCAGGTTGGGGTCACAAGAGACAGTGTTGGAGCAACCTCAACCCTTGAGCTTGTCTAACAGGTCTGAGAGTCTATCTCCCTGTGTGGATGAGAGTGGGGGCTGTTGGAAGGAAGAGCATCCAGGGCACTATGGATCAGGGGGTCAATCAAGAGGGGAGAGAGAAGACACATAGTCATTGGGGATAGTATAGTGAGGGGAATGGACACAATTCTCTGTCACGAGGACCAAGAGTCCCAAAGGCTGTGTTGCCTCCTTGGTGCCTGGGTTGAGGAGATCACATTGTAGGAAGGAACTGCAGATGCTGGATTAAACCAAAGATAGACACAAAATCCTGGAGCAACTCAGCGGGACAGGCAGCATCTCTGGAGGGAAGGAATAGGTAACGTTTCGGGTCGAGACCTTTCTTCAGTCTGAAAAAGAGTCTCGACCCAAAATGTAACCCATTCCTTCTCTCCAGAGATGCTGCCTGTCCCGTTGAGTTACTCCAGCAGTTTGTGTCTATCTTCAGGACATCTCGTCTGACCTGCAGAGGAACTTGGAGTGGGAGGGAAAGATCCAGTCGTCGTGGTCCATGTGGGGACCAAAGACGTAAGTAGAACAAAGAAAGAGGTTCTGCTGAGATAATTTGAGCACCTAGGGACTAAATTAAAAAGCAAAACCAAAAAGGTGATGATCTCTCAATTGCTACCTGAACCACGAGCAAACTTGCACAAGATCGATGTGATTAGAAAGTTAAACGTGTGGCTCAAAGATTGGTGTGGGAGAAGTGGGTTTGAATTTGTGGGACATTGGCATCAGTGTTGGGGAGGGAGGGAGCTGTTCTGACAGGACGGGCTCCACCTGAACCCTTCTGGGACTCGGGTCCTGATGAACCTCATTACTAGGGCTGGAGATAGGGCTTTAAACTAATTAGTGAGCGGCTAGATGGGTGACAGATTGGATAAGTATGGATAAAGGTAAAAGGAAGGAGAGAGCAGGAGAGGTCACCACAGTCCCCAGAATAAGATGGTACATGAAGTTTAGAAAGGGATAAGATTCTACCATTAGGCAACATGGGGACCAGTTTGAGAAGAGGGGTGGTGAATACAGAACTGAAGGTGTTATATCTAAATGCAGGCAGTCTATGAAATAAGGTGGGTGAGCTTATAGCGCAGTTACAAATTGGCAGGTATGACATTGTCGGCATCACAGAGTCGTGGGTGAAAGAGGATCAGAGCTGGGAGCTGATCATCCAGATACACATCCTATTGAAAAGACAGGCAGGTGGGCATAGGGGATGGGGTGGCTCTGTTGGTGAGGAATGAAATCCAATCTTCAGCAAGGAACATTATAGGATGAAAAGTTGAGGAATCCTTGTGGGTAGAGTTAAGAAACTGCAAGGGTTAAAAGACCCTAATGGGAGTTATAGACAGGCTCTCCAAATAGTAGTCAGGATGTAGGGTACAAATTACATCAGGAAATGGAAAAGCTGTGTAAGAAAGGCAATGTCACAGTGGTCTTGGGGTATTTCAATATGTAGGTTGACTGGGAAAATCAGGTTGGTAGTGAATCTCAATAGAAGGAATTTGTAAAGTGCCCACGAGATGGCTTCTTAGAGCAGCTTGTAGTTGAGCCCACGAGGGAAAAGGCAATTCTGGATTTGGTGTTGTGTAATGAACCAGATTGGAGTAGGGAGCTGAAGGTAAAGGAACCAATAGGAGGCAGTGATCATAGTATGATACCATTCAACCTGCGTTTTGAGGGGGAGAAGCTGAAATCGGATGTGTCAGTATTACTGTTGAGTAAAGGCAACTATAGAAGCATGGGGGAGGAGCTGGCTAAAGCTGATTGGAAAGGCAACCAGGCAGGAATGACGGTGGAGCAGCAATGGCAGGAGTTTCTGGGATTAATTTAGAAGAGGTAGGATAATTTCATCCTAAAGAGTAAGAAACATATTAAAGGGAGAGTGTGGCGACCTTGGCTGACAAAGGATGTCAAACAGCATAAAAGCAAAAGGGAAGGTGAATAATATGGCAAAGATTAGGGGGAAACAATAGGACTCAAGATTAGGGCGAAACAAGGACAACAAGGGGTCACAGTTTAAGGATAAGGGGGAAATATTTTAGGACCGAGATGAGAAAAACATTTTTCACACAGAGAGTGGTAAATCTCTGGAATTCTCTGCCACAGAAGGTAGTTGAGGCCAGTTCATTGGCTATATTTAAGAGGGAATTAGATGTGGCCCTTGTGGCTAAAGAGATCAGGGGGTATGGAGAGAAGGCAGGTACGGGATACTGAGTTGGATGATCAACCATGATCATATTGAATGGCGGTGCAGGCTCGAAGGGCCGAATGGCCTACTCCTGCACCTATTTTCTATGTTTCTATGTTTCTATGACTGGAAAACTTTTTAAAAAACAACAGAAGACAACTTAAAGGGAAGAAAATATGAAAAATGAATGTAAGCGAGCCAATAATATAAAAAAGGATACCAAAAGGTGTTTTCAGATATACAAAGAGTCAAAGGGAGGCAAGATGAACATTGAACCACTGGAGAATGATGCTGAATGGGAAACAAAGAAATGGTGAACAAACGGAATATGGTTTTGTCAGTCTTCACAGTGGGAGACCAGCAACATGCCAGAGGAGGTAATTGAGGCAGGTACTATTGGATTGTATAAGGAACATTTGGACAGGTACATGGATAGGGCAAGTTTGGAGAGATATGGACCAAACGCAGGCAGATGGGACTAGTGTAGCTGGGACATGTTGGCCGGTGTGGGCAAGTTGGGCCCAAGGCCTGTTTTCACAATGTATCACTCTGTGACTCCATGACTCTATTCAAGACAGTTAGGGGGTGGAAGTTAGTGGAGTTGCTATTACTAAGGAGAAGGCGCTTTGGGAAGCTGAAAGGTCTGAAGGTGGATAAGTTACCTGGACCGGATGGACTACACCCCAGGGTTCTGAAAGAGGTGGCTGTAGAGATTGTGGAGACATTAGTGGTGATCTTTCAGAATCACTAGAGTCAGGAATGGCTCCAGAGGAATCGGAAAAACACAAATGTAACTTCACTGTTTAAGAAGGGAGCAAAGCTAAATAAATTGTTGGCCAGTTAGTCTGACTTTTGTGGTTGTGAGTCCATTATTAAGGTTGAGGATTAAGGGTACTTAGAAACACATGATAAAACAGGTTGAAGTCAGCATGGTTTTGTGAAAGGGAGTAATTCTCTGACAAATCTGTTGAAATTTGTTGAGGAACTAACAAATCGGATAGATACTCCAGCACTCTGTGTCTATCAGTGAATGTTCAGATGGCCTTTGACAGGGTGCTGTACATAAGGCTGCTAAACCAGGTGTCTTTGTATTAGACCAATGTATGGCATGGGTAGAAAGGGGCTAATTGAGGGGGAGGGGGCACAAACCACGATTGCTTTCTCAGGAAATTTGGAGGTTAAGAATAAGTTTGATGGAAGTCCCCAAGACCAGGGTAACCAGTGAGCTCACACCTCACTGTCCCTGTACACCCATTCCCCCCACACATCCTACCCCTCCTTCACCCTCCCTCCTCCCCCCACCCCCCCCCCCCTCCCCCCGCCACT
Organism: Amblyraja radiata; assembly: GCF_010909765.2. NCBI lineage: Eukaryota > Metazoa > Chordata > Chondrichthyes > Rajiformes > Rajidae > Amblyraja > Amblyraja radiata. Next base: position 16,169,122 of record NC_045993.1, read on the forward strand.
ACCTCACTCATCTGCACAGGTGATACGCATTTCTGTGCATTTCGAAACCTGAGGATGCCCAAAGTGCTTGAGGTAGTTTGGAGTGCGATCAATGTGGGGCCGTCCCTGTGATATTGTGTAGGACACAGAACCTCAGTGGAGATACACTGGGGCAGTGGTAGATACACTGGGGCAGTGGTAGATACACTGGGGCAGTGGTAGATACACTAGGGCAGTGGTAGATACACTGGGGCAGTGTGGGAGAGACACTGGGGCAGTGGTAGATACACTGGGGCAGTGGTAGATACACTGGGGCAGTGGTAGATACACTGGGGCAGTGGTAGATACACTGGGGCAGTGTGGAGGGTCACTGGAATCGTCAGTGGGAGTGTCACTGGGGCAGTGCAGAGTGACTCTGGGGCAGTGCAGAGTGACTCTGGGGCAGTGGGAGTGTCACTGGGGCAGTGCAGAGCAAAGATCTTAGAGCGCAGAGTGACTCTGGGGCAGTGGGAGTGTCACTGGGGCAGTGCAGAGTGTCACTGGGGCAGTGCAGAGTGACTCTGGGGCAGTGGGACTGACACTGGCTCTGTCGGGCCCGGTGAGGCCGGGGTGACCGGATTCCCCACTGATCCCACTCTTCTCTCTCAGCAGACGTTGCCAATGGTTACCGCTCACTGATGGACAAGCCCGGCCTGGCGGGGAAACGAGATGCAGTGGAGGACGGAGTCGGCTGGGACACTGCCAGCTCCAGTGAGGCCGAGACAATGCCTTTGTACCCCTGGCCTTTGGCGGCAGTGAGGGAGAGACACTGGGACAGAGGGAGAGACACTGGGGCAGTGTAGAGGAACACTGGGGCAGTGGGAGAGACACTGGGGCAGTGTAGAGGAACACTGGGGCAGTGTAGAGGAACACTGGGGCAGTGGGAGAGACACTGGGGCAGTGTAGAGGAACACTGGGGCAGTGGGAGAGACACTGGAGCAGCGGGAGAGACACTGGGGCAGTGTAGAGGAACACTGGGGCAGTAGGAGAGACACTGGGGCAGTGTAGAGGAACACTGGGGCAGCGGGAGAGACACTGGGGCAGTGTAGAGGAACACTGGGGCAGCGGGAGAGACACTGGGGCAGTAGGAGAGACACTGGGGCAGCGGGAGAGACACTGGGGCAGTAGGAGAGACACTGGGGCAGTGTAGAGGAACACTGGGGCAGTGTAGAGGAACACTGGGGCAGTGGGAGAGACACTGGGGCAGTGGGAGAGACACTGGGGCAGCGGGAGAGACACTGGGGCAGTGTAGAGGAACACTGGGGCAGTGTAGAGGAACACTGGGGCAGTGTAGACGAACACTGGGGCAGTGGGAGAGACACTGGGGCAGTGGGAGAGACACTGGGGCAGCGGGAGAGACACTGGGACAGTAGGAGAGACACTGGGGCAGTGTAGAGGAACACTGGGGCAGTGGGAGAGACACTGGGGCAGTAGGAGAGACACTGGAGCAGCGGGGGAGACACTGGGGCAGTGTAGAGGAACACTGGGGCAGCGGGAGAGACACTGGAGCAGCGGGAGAGACACTGGGGCAGTAGGAGAGACACTGGGGCAGTGTAGAGGAACACTGGGGCAGTGGGAGAGACACTGGAGCAGCGGGAGAGACACTGGGGCAGTGTAGAGGAACACTGGGACAGTGCGGAGTGACGCTGGCCCTATCAGGCCCGGATTGGGCACCGGTGACAGTGTTTCCATGTAGATACCGCTGTGACCCAGACCCACAGCTCTGGCAGTGAGCATGGACTCTGTCCTAGAGGGGTGGGGGGTGCATGGCAGTGCGTATGGGCAGGACTAGGTGGGAATGGGTAGGTAGGTTGGGGGGAGAGGGGGGTGGTGGAGAGGGTGGTGTGAGGGAGAGGGGGGTTTGAGGGAGGACAGGTTCAGATGGAGGTACAGTGGGTTTGGTGGGGTTTGAAGGGAGGGGGGGGGGTGTGATGGGATGTGGTGGGTTTGGGGTTTGGGGTAGGGGAGGGCGGAGCTGCAGATGAATCGGTGGGTGACGGTTGGAGTTGTGGGTGGTTTGGAGTAGCTTGCTGTGGGGTGGGGGAGGTGAGAATGGGGGAAGTTGGTGAGTGGAGGGTAAGTGTGGGGTAGATAGTGCAGTGGAGTGGGTATAGGGCGGGGGAACTGGAATGGGAGTGAGGGGTGGGTTTAGGGTAGGGGAGGTGGGTGTATGTTGGTGTGGGTAGAGGGGGAGGGGGAATGGTTGGTGTGGGTGGAGGGGGGTGAGGAGTGGGGAGGGTGTAGGTTGGTGTGGGTGGAGGGGAGTGAGGAGTGGGGAGGGTGTAGGTTGGTGTGGGTGGAGGGGGGTGAGGAGTGGGGAGGGTGTAGGTTGGTGTGGGTGGAGGGGGGTGAGGAGTGGGGAGGGTGAAGGTTGGTGTGGGTGGAGGGGAGTGAGGAGTGGGGAGGGTGTAGGTTGGTGTGGGTGGAGGGGGGAGGATGAAGGTTGGTGTGGGTGGCGGGGGGTGAGGAGTGGGGAGGATGAAGGTTGGTGTGGGTGGAGGGGGGTGAGGAGTGGGGAGGGTGTAGGTTGGTGTGGGTGGAGGGGGGTGAGGAGTGGGGAGGATGAAGGTTGGTGTGGATGGAGGGGAGTGAGGAGTGGGGTTGGGGTTGGGGAGGTGGGGGGTGTAGGTGGGTGGAGGGGTAGTGGGGAGGAGGAGGAGTGTAGGTGTGGGTGGAGGGGAGGGGGAGTGAAGGGTGGGCGGGTGAATTAATGCTGCAATGCCAGGTTTTATTTCCCGCCGGGAATGTTCTCTTGCAGGAGACGCCCTTCAGACGCTGACCGATTTCTTGGTCCTCTCTCGCCTGAGAGGTGAGTGCAGAGCGATCCCGGGGTGGGGGTGCAGGGCGAGGAGGGGTGGATCCGGGGCGGGGACCGGGATTAGCGGGAACCCGTGATTCGGGCGATACGGGAATGTTGCGTCTCCGGGAGTAAGCGGCGGGACATCCCGGGGTCGCGGCTCCACTTGCCCCGGGCCCCATCGATCACGGGCCCGGCCGGGTGAGAGAGCTCCTGTGCGGGTCTGGGTGGGATCATTGACGGGCGGGGCTGTCAGTCTGAGCCTGCATATTGTGGGCGGTATCTCACGGTTAACATGTCTCTTGTGTCCGCTGGCAGGAGGCGGGGAGCCGCGGCTCTGGGGCCGTGAGCTGGCGGAACAGACCTGGGACACATGAGCCCCGTTTACCGGCACCGACCGCCGCTCCGGACTGGAACCCGCTGATTGTTTTTTCTCTCATTTCAATTATTTTATTGTTTATTTTTCAAACTATATAAATGTACAGTGCTGTGCTTGCTGTTTCAAAACGGATCCATTGCTTCTTGTTTATGCTGCTCTTTATATTCCGTTACTAGTCAGTACCAAAGATCATAGAGGAGCTGATCTTTGGTCAGTACACGCTGACAGACAGACATTGAGAGAGACCCCGACCAAATGGTTTCTGTTGGATGAGTGGTGCTGTAGCCACACACATCTATCTCCGGCTTCTCCATGATCATGTACCGTAGGCAATTGCCAAGAGTGGGGTCCTCATCCTGCAATATCAAGTTATCACATCCCTCTGCCTGCGCCGCTTCCAACACACGTTTCTTCATTCCCTCCTAATAAAGTCAAGCAAATAAAAACGCAGCCTCCCCTGTCTCTGTGTCTGTGTCTGATTGTCACAGGTGAAGCCTCCGCACACACTCCTGGGACAGGGTGGGGAAGGGCCGGGGGGGAAGGCGGCGGTGACCCGTGTGTACGGTAATTCTCGCACCGTGGCGTCGGCCCCCTGTCCACCCCGCTCCTCCCTGACTACATATAACCATATAGGGTGATTTCACGAAAGGTCACTGGGTCATAGGTCTTCACGCACGGAGCCGCAAAATCCAACTGGGGTACAAACGTCACTTCCAGTACATGTTATTAATGCTAGAAACGCGTACTTTCAAACCTGTTAAAAACCGCGAGAACGGTTAGTTTTTGCGCTGTAAATAACTGTGCCAGTCGGGGTGACCGTGAGACACAGCTATCCTACGTTAGAGTTCCAAAGATTAAGAAAAATGAAGGAAAAGAGGAGAGAGAGCTGAAGGGAAAATAACAGCGGAAGTTGTTGGCCGTGCAGATATAAAGATAGAAAATATCGGGAATTATCGCGTTTGCTCACTGCATTTCATCAAAACTAAGGCATTATTGATTTCCAAAGTCTACAGAGTGATTTAGGCCATTTGGAAGAATGGGCTGAAAGATGGCAGATGGAGTTTAATGCTGATAAATGTGAGGTGCTACACATTGGCAGGACAAATCAAAATAGGACGTACATGGTAAATGGTAGGGAACTTGAAGAATACAGTTGAACAGAGGGATCTGGGAATAACCGTGCATAGTTCCTTGAAGGTGGAATCTCATATAGATAGGGTGGTAAAGAAAGCTTTTGGTATGCTAGCCTTTATAAATCAGAGCATTGAGTATAGAAGCTGGGATGTAATGTTAAAATTGTACAAGGCATTGGTGAGACCAAATCTGGAGTATGGTGTACAATTTTGGTCGCCCAATTATATGAAGGATGTCAACAAAATAGAGAGAGTACAGAGGAGATTTACTAGAATGTTGCCTGGGTTTCAACAACTAAGTTACAGAGAAAGGTTGAATAAGTACGGTCTTTATTCTCTGGAACGCAGAAGGTTAAGGGGGGACTTGATAGAGGTCTTTAAAATGATGAAAGGGATAGACAGAGTTGATGTGGACAAGCTTTTCCCTTTGAGAATAGGGAAGATTCAAACAAGAGGACATGACTTCAGAATTAAGGGACAGACGTTTAGGGGTAACATGAGGGGGAACTTCTTTACTCAGAGAGTGGTAGCGGTGTGGAATGAGCTTACAGTGGAAGTGGTGGAGGCAGGTTCGTTGGTATCATTTAAAAATAAATTGGATAGGCATATGGATGAGAAGGGAATGGAGGGTTATGGTATGAGTGCAGGCAGGTGGGACTAAGGGAAAAAAGTTGTTCGGCACGGACTTGTAGGGCCGAGATGGCCTGTTTCCATGCTGTAATTGTTATATGGTTATATATGGTTAACTCTGTCTATCCCTCTCATCATTTTAGACCTCTATCAAGTCCCCCCTTAACCTTCTGCGCTCCAAAGAATAGAGACCTAACTTGTTCAACCTTTCTCTGTAACTTAGTTGCTGAAACCCAGGCAACATTCTAGTAAATCTCCTCTGTACTCTCTCTATTTTGTTGACATCTTTCCTATAATTAGGCGACCAAAATTGTGCACCATACTCCAGAATTGACCTCACCAATGCCTTGTACAATTTTAACATTACATCCCAACTTCTATACTCAATGCTCTGATTTATAAAGGCCAGCACACCAAAAGCTTTCTTTACCACCCTATCTACATGAGATTCCACCTTCAGGGAACTGTGCACAGTTATTCCTAGATACCTCTGTTCAACTGCATTCCTCAATTCGCTACCATTTACCATGTACGTCCTATTTTGATTTGTTCTGCCAAGATGTAGCACCTCACACTTATCAGCATTAAACTCCATCTGCCATCTTTCAGCCCACTCTTCCAACTGGCATAAATCTCTCTGTAGACTTTGAAAAACTACTTCATTATCCACAACCCCACCTATCTTAGTATCATCTGCATACTTACTAATCCAATTTACCACACCATCATCCAGATCATTGATGTACATGACAAACAACAGTGGACCCAACACAGATCCCTGTGGCACCCCACTAGTCACTGGCCTCCAACCTGACAAACAGCCATCCACCATTACTCTCTGGCATCTCCCATTCAGCCACTGTTGAATCCATCTTGCTACTCCACCATTAATACCCAACAATTGAACCTTCTTAACCAACCTTCCATGAGGAACCTTGTCAAAGGCTTTACTGAAGTCCATATATACAACATCCACTGCTTTACTCTCATCAATTTCCCGAGTAACCTCTTAAAAAAATTCAAGAAGATTAGTCAAACATGACCTTCCAGGCACAAATCCATGTTGACTGTTCCTAATCAGACCCTGTTTATCCAGATGCTTAAAGACTCCACCAGTCTTCCTGCACGGACAGTATCGTTCTGTAGCGAAATTCTCCCGTTACCTTTAATCTAACATGTAGGAAGGAACTACAGAAGCTGGTTTACACCGAAGATATGCAAGAGAGTTTAGGACAATGAAATTCTTGCTTTGCTTCAGCACAACAGAACATAGAAGGCACGAATACAGTGTGTCCATATACCATTATATAAATATATACACACATGAATAAATAAACTGATAAAGTGCAAATTACAGATAATGGGCTATAAACGTTCAGAGTTTTGTCTGAGCCTGATGGCTGTGGGGAAGTAGCTTTTCCTGAAAGATAGATACAACATGCTTGAGTTAGATGTTGTCAAGCTGGAAAGGGTAGAAAGAAGATTTACGAGGATGTTGCCAGGAATATTCGCTGGAGGTTGAGGGGTGATCTTGTAGAAGTGTATAAAATCACGTGAGGAATAGATGGGTAGATGCACAGAGTCAGTAAATCGAGGACCCAGAGGACATAGGTTTAAAGTGAAGGGTAAAAGATTTCCCCTTGAAAAGATTTAATAGGAATCTGACAGGCCTGTATGAAGCTTTTCAAAAAGGGGGGTGGCATGACAGAATTACAAAAATTTAAATGTGAAATAATGTGCGCGCTGCTTAGGTGCTTTCTGATGCATTCTGAGCCTTATTTTGGAGCATTTTTGCACCAAATTTATGATCAATATTTCAGAAATTAACAGGAATCTTTTTCACACAAAGGCTGGTGGGTGTATGGAACGAGATGCCAGAGGAGGTAGTTAAGGCTGGGACTATCCTAATGTTTAAGAGACATTTGGACACGTACATGGATAGGACAGGTTTAGATGGATATGGGCCAAACGCATGTGAGTGGAACATGTTGGTCGGTGTGGGCAAGTTGGGCTGAAGGGCCTGTTTCTACACTGCATCATTCTATGACTAAAAAGTTAAGAAGAAAAATGCATGTAGATAAGTAGAGCAGATTTGAAAGAGGAGTGAAATGTAAAGGCAGAGAGAGGTTTATGGGTGGAAAGGAACATAGAAAAGGAGGGGGAGGGTGGGCTTGGGCAGTTGGATGAAGGAAAAATAGACACAGTGCTGGAGTAACTCAGTGGGTCAGGCAGCATCTCTGGAGAACATGGATAGGTGACATTTCACAGAGTGCTGGAGTAACTCAGTGGGTCAGGCAGCATCTCTGGAGAACATGGATAGGTGACATTTCACAGAGTGCTGGAGTAACTCAGTGGGTCAGGCAGCATCTCTGGAGAACAGGTATAGATTACACTAGACTAAGTGGGATCCGTTGGGTCCCAGGATCACACGGGAGGGTTGGTCCCCCAATGCCATATTCCACCTCTCCACCAATTCCAATATTGGTGGCCAGTGGGGGGAGGGGGGGGGGGTGGGTGCTTTCTGGAGCACTAGTATGGGTGTTATGGGCTGAAGGGACTGGTTTCCAGAGGGCTAGTATGGATATTGTGGGCCAAATGGATTCTTGGGCTGGCGGCTCAGTTACTCAAGCCTGTTGTGCTGGCAGCTCACTCACTCACGGCTGGTGGGATGGCAGTTGATTCACGGCTATATGACAGGGTGCAAGGCCACCAAATTCAAGTGCAGTTTCATACCATTTCAAGCAGGGTGCAAGGCCACTAAAGACAGCGAGTCGTGACCTCTCCATCCTGCATCTTGCAGAGACTGAGCCACGCCCACACCTCTGGGCTCTATAGACCCCCCCTCCTACCAGATGGGGCGTGGCCTTCATGGCATGATTTACAGGAGAGAGAATCTCAACATTTTTTAAACACTAATAACTCTTTTATTTTTCATCGATGGAAAAAATCCTCAGCACCCGATGAGCGGAGGGGTACTCTGAGTAAGATGGCCAAAAATCACAGCCGTATGTGGTAGCATTTTTTCTAAAATCAATATAAAGCGCAAACAGGAAGTGGTCAAGATTAGACTTTTAATTATGCCGAAGGCAAGGCAACATTAAATAGGCAAAGCAACTTTAATTGGGCAAGGCAACTTTAATTAGGCAAGGCAACTTTAATTGGGCAAGGCAACTTTAATTAGGCAAGGCAACTTTAATTAGCCAAGGCAACTTTAATTAGCCAAGGCAACTTTATTAGGCAACACAGAATTTGCATTTCCAAACCAAAGGCAACACAGCTTTAGGATTTCCAAACCAAATGCAACACAGCTTTAGCATTTCCAAACTATATTTTCAAACCACATTAAGGGCACTGACAGGTCAGTAAAACCACTCACAGTTTAGTAGACATGTGTTCAGTGTTATTCACAGCTCAGACTGAGATACGTGACCCTCTTGCTCCCCCATCTTGCAGAGACTGACTGAGGCACTCAACACTTCCGGGTTTTATAGTCCCTCCGGAAGGGGAGTGGCCTTCAGGAGAGAGAATCTCAACGTTTTTTAAACACTAATAACTCTTTTATTTTTCATCGATGGGAAAAATCCTCTTGTCCTGCGCAGCGGAGAGGAACTCTGAGTAAGATGGCCAAAAATCACAGACGTAAGTGGCAGCGTTTTTTCTAAAATCAATATACAAAACAACAGGTGTGAATGTTGCAGTATGTCCCAGCCTAGTAAAAGCCTGGATGGAGTGGATATGAAGTGGATGTTTCCACTAGTGGGAGAGTCTAGGACCTGTGGCCACAGCCTCAGAATTAAAAGATGTTCGTTTATGAAGGAGATGGAATTTCTTAAGTCAGGGAGTGGTGAACTGTGGAATTCATTGCTACAGACAGTTGTGGAGGCCAAGTCAATGGACATTTTTCAGGAGGAAATTGATAGATTCTTGATTTATACGGGTGTCAGAGGTAATGTGGAGAAGGCAGGAGAATGGGTTTGAGAGGGAAAGATAGATAGTCATAGAGTGTACAGTGTGGAAACAGGCCCTTCGGCCCAGCAAGTCCCATCTACATTAGTCCCACCTGCCCACGTTTGATCCATATCCCTCAAAAATCTGTCCTATCCATGAACCTGTCTAACTGTTTCTTAAACGTTGCGATAGTGCCAGGACTAGAGGGTGTGAGCTATAGGGAGAGAGCTATAGGGAAAGGTTGAGTAGGTTAGGACTCTAGTCCATGGAGCGCAGGAGGTTGAGGGGAAATGTTATAGAGGTGTACAAAATCATTAGAGGAATAGATTGGGTAGGTGCACAGAGTATTTTGCCCAGAATAGGGAAATCGAGAACCATAGAACACAGGCTCAGGATGAAGGAAAAAAGATTTAATAGGAATCGGAGGCGTAACTTTTTCACACAAAGGGTGGTGGAACGAGCTGCCAGAGGAGGTAGTTGAGGTTGGGACTATCCCATCGTTTGTGAAACAGTTAGGCAGGTACATGGATAGGACAGGTTTGGAGGGATATGGATCAAACGCAGGCAAGTGGAACCAGTGTAGCTGGGACATTGTTAGCCAGTGTGGGCAAGTTGGGCCAAAGGGCCTGTTTCCACACTGTGTCACTCTATGACTCTATCTATTCTCCAGAGATGCTGCCTGACCCACTGTGGGAGATTGTGCTTCCTCCGCTGCCATAGGAAGCACATCCTCTGTTGTGCCTTTTTCACTGTGGAGTCGATGGTGGCCCCCCACTTAAGGTCATTGGAGATGATGGTTCCCAGGAACTTAAAAGACCCCACAGATGTGGTGTTGTTGATGGTGAGTGGGGTGAGGGGAGGAGGAGCTCTCCTAAAGTTTACAATCAATTCCATTGTCTTAAGAACATTGTGCTCCAGGTTGTTGCGATGGCACCAGGATGCCAGCTGTGACACTTCCTGTCTGTAGGCAGATTCCTCCCTATCCTGGATCAGTCCAATCAGGGTTGTGTCGTCCACAAACTTGAGAAGCTTGACTCTGTGGAGGTGCAGTCATTGGTGTAGAGAGAGTACAGGAGAGGGGAGAGTACGCAGCCTTGCGGTGTTCCTATGCTGAGGGTCTGCAAGTCCGAGATATGCTTTCCCGTCTCACATGCTGCTTCCTGTCTGTCAGGAAGCTGGTGATCCACCGACAGAGAGGGTTCAGGCACAGTCAACTCGAAAAGTTTGGAGTGTAGTAGCTCTGGCACAATGGTGTTGAATGCAGAGCTAAAGTCAACAAACAAAATCCTCGCGGTCTAGGTGCTGGAGGATGAAGTGCAGGCCCAGGTTGATTGCGTCATCCACAGATCTATTGGCTCGATATGCAAACTGCAGAGGGTCCAGCATATTTTTCAGCTTGGCCAACACAAGCCTTTCAAGGGTCTTCATGACCACAGAGGTCAGTGCGACAAGCCTGTAGTGTTTAAGACCAGTAATCCTTGCCTTTTTGGGTACAGGGACAATAGTGGAGACTTTGAAGCAGGCAGGTGATTGGAGTGGGGTGGGCATAGAAGGGCACAGTCTTTGCAGACTGAGGTCAGGCTGGGAGTGGGTGTGAAGTGTTGGTTTAGGTGGGAAAGGGTCCAGTCTTTTCATACTGGAGTCTTGCCTTAAGCAGGTGTGAAGTGGTGAATGGGGAGGAGTGGGTGCAAGGTCCATTCTTTGTGGACTGGGGTCTGGCTGTATTTGTTGGGGGGGGGGGGGGGGGTTTCTGATTTTCACGTTTCTGATTTTCAAACCTGCTGTAAAACTCATTCAGGTCATTGGTCAGCTGACGATTGTCCAATGATTGGGGAGCTTTCCTCTTATAGCTGATGATTTCTTGCATGCCCTTCCAAACTGAGGAGTCACTGGCTGAGAACTTGCTCCTCAACTTCTCAGAGTACCTTTCCTTGGCAGTTCTGATTCCTCTTCTCAGCTCTTTATCGATTAGGCTATCTTTTAACCCTTTAACGATTAGGCTATCGACTTGACGCATATTTGCCCCCACCACCTCCCTTGATCTCGAAATAGAAATGTTACATCTGTATATAATGATCCCATTAAAATGTATATTTTATAACTTTCCAATATTTTATACTAATTTTATTAAAATAAGTGGTGCTTTATAAGGTGGAAGGGGTAGATCTGCAAATATGTCGTAATTTGAACATGGGAATTAAAATTATTATCGATTTAATTCACACCTCTGTAACTTAGCTTTAAGGGGGGATAATGTACAGTGCTGATTTACACCTCTGTAACTTAGCTTTAAGGGGGGATACTGTACAGTGCTGATTTACACCTCTGTAACTTAGCTTTAAGGGGGGATACTGTACAGTGCTGATTTACACCTCTGTAACTTAGCTTTAAGGGGGGATACTGTACAGTGCTGATTTACACCTCTGTAACTTAGCTTTAAGGGGGGATACTGTACAGTGCTGATTTACACCTCTGTAACTTAGCTTTAAGGGGGGATACTGTACAGTGCTGATTTACACCTCTGTAACTTAGCTTTAAGGGGGAGATACTGTACAGTGCTGATTTTGATACCAAAATGCACGCAATTCAATTACACCAAAAAGTCAGAAAATCTAGTCAGAAAATCCTGTCGAATTGTTTTAGTTTTTAACCGTAAAGAATCACAGTTAGCTCTGAATAAAATTGGTGATAATGTTTTCCCTCTCCTAACCTTTGGTTTTCCCTGCACCAAGGAGATCTTCCAACTCCAACTGACACATGGGTGGTGGTGGGCCCAGCGTGGGGGGGGGGGGGGGGGAAATAGGGTCCGTGGGGGGGGGGGGTCGTGGGCCCAGCGGGGGGGGGGGTCGTGGGCCCAGCGGGGGGGGGGGTCCGTGGGGGGGGGGGGGGGGTCGTGGGCCCAGCGTGGGGGGGGGGGGGTCCGTGGGGGAGGTCGTGGGCCCAGCGGGGGGGGGGGTCCGTGGGGGGGGGGGAGGGTGTAGTGGGCTCCGCGGCGGGAGAGGCAAAGGCCGGGCCGGAGCGGCGTCTGGTGTCGAGGTTACGGCCGCTGCCAGTCGTTCCCGCTCCCGCCCGGCGATGGGAGAACGGTCTCGTGTGTAGTTTGCTACCCAGGATATCAACCAGACTCCCCCTCCAGCAACGCCATATTCCACGACTAACCCAGAGTAGACACGAGCAAGATCTTTGGACACGAGGGGTCGAGGCGATCACTGAGTGTGGGGACTGCACGGGGCCACTGCGCGCGCGCGGAGAGATGCGTCATATTGCATCGCTAATGCGTCACCGGCTTCCCCAACTGCGCAGGCGCGGATGGTCGCTTTCTTTTGGCCCCCAAATCATCCCGCGGGCGGGAACCCCGACTCTGAGGCCAGGGTTGGGAATCAGCCCCGGACTCTCCCGACCAGAGAGAGGGAATCACGTGTAATCGAGTTCATTGTCACATACTGGGAGGTACAGGTAGAATGACAATCTTGCTTCCAGCAGCGTCACAGGGTTATAGGGTGATTTCACGAAAGGTCACTAGATCATAGATCCTCACCCACGTGACCGCAAAATCTAACTGGGGTACAAGCGTCACTTCCGGTACATGTTATTGATGCTGAAAACGCGCACTTTCACACCCGTTAAAAACCGCGAAATCGGCCCGTTTTCGAGCTGTAAATAACTGTGCCAGTCGGGGTGACCGTGAGGCACAGTTATCTTACTTTACAGTCCAGAAGATAGATAAAAACGAAGGTAAATACAAGAGGGAGCTGAAGGGGCAACAACAGCGGAAGTGGTTAGCGGACATTCGCCGTGGAGACATAAATATTGAAAATATCGGGAATTATCGCGTTTGCCCGCTGCATTTCATCAAAAGTAAGGCATTATTGACGTTTTATCTTTATTCATTTGTTATATAAAAAGTTGTAAAAGTGAAAAATCCGTCAGTAAAATTGCAAAATCGCCCATGATTCTCAGGTGGGTTTTAACATGCAAAATGAAAATGCTTCTTAAGCTACATTTACCATTTAAATAATCGTAAACTATCAATGCGTTTTGAAATAAATTTTACTCAGATGCAAGCTAAGGAATGGGATAATTGTCAGCTGTTAATTGGACAAAATCAGGACATTTAATTATTTGCCAAAATATATTTCTCAATGTTTCTTGTTTAAAGCCTGCACAATCACCCAAACTACTTATTTATTTATCATCTAATAACAGACAAGCTTGCAGCATGGAATGATGTCACCAATCCTGATTGGGCACCCACTGTGAGCAGGATAAACAACGTGCACAAGAACGCCACGCACGTGCAACAACTTTTACAACTTTTCATATAACAAATGAATAAAGATAAAACGTCAATAATGCCTTACTTTTGATGAAATGCAGCGGGCAAACGCGATAATTCCCGATATTTTCAATATTTATATCTCCACGGCGAATGTCCGCTAACCACTTCCGCTGTTGTTGCCCCTTCAGCTCCCTCTTGTATTTACCTTCGTTTTTATCTATCTTCTGGACTGTAAAGTAAGATAACTGTGCCTCACGGTCACCCCGACTGGCACAGTTATTTACAGCTCAAAAACGGGCCGTTCTCGCGGTTTTTAACGGATGTGAAAGTGCGCGTTTTCAGCATCAATAACATGTACCGGAAGTGACGCTTGTACCCCAGTTGGATTTTGTGGTCACGTGTGTGAGGATCTATGATCCAGTGACCTTTCGTGAAATCACCCTATAGACGCAGGTCATTTAGGACTGAGATAAGGAAAAACATTTTTCACCCAGAGAGTTGTGGAATTTTCTGCCACAGAAGGCAGTGGAGGCCAATTCATTGGATGTTTTCAAGAGAGAGTTAGATTTCGTTCTTTAGCCTAAACGAATCAAGGGATATTGGGAGGATTGTGAATCAAGGGATGTGGGGAGAAAGCAGGAACGGGCTACTGATTTTGGATGATGAGCCAACAATGGCAGTGCTGGCTCGAAGGGCCGAATGGCCTACTCCTGCACCTATTTTCTATGTTTCTATGACACACACTGAACGCATCTTATACACACATTACACAGGTTACACAAGACAGTGAAAAGGAGAAATACTGTACAAAAAACAGGACTAATGTAAAACACAATTAGAAAAGAAGGAACTGCAGATGCTGGTTTACACAGAAGATAGACACAAACAGCTGGAGTAACTCAGCGGGACAGGCAGCATCTCAGGAAAGAAGGCAAGGATTTAAACCAACATCTGCAGTTCTTTCCTACACGTAGTGTGAAGGGTCTCGACCCGTGACCTTGTCTGGTGCAGTTCCTATCCGCTGGTCCGTGGATACTGGGGTCCCGAGTCCGGGTGGAGTTATTCCAAATCCGGGCTGACATCGACACCACTGACCAGAGCTGCCTGGATGCAGGAGGTTGATGGACAATGTAGGGATAGTTTTATTGGAGATACAACACAGAAACAGGCCCTTCGGCCCACCGAGTCCACGCCGACCAGCGATGACCCGTTGGCACTCCGAGTTACTCTACATTCTCATACACTTCCTGTGGCTCTACTGTAATCATGCATTGTCTTTCTGCTGACCGTTTAGCTCGCAACAAAAGCTGTTCACTGTACCTCGCCACACGTGACAATAAACTCAACTGAACTGAAACTACAGGCAATTTAAAGGAATGAAGTATGCAAACCCACACATTCTCCCGCGGTCACAGGGAGAACGTGCAAACTCCACACAGACAGGAATGCAGGTCAAGATTGTCACGTGTACCGAGGTACAGTGAAAAGCTTTTGTTGCGTGCTATCCAGTCAGCGGAAAGACAATACATGATTACAATCGAGCTGTTCACAGTGTATAGATACATGATAAGGGAATACCGTTTAGTGCAAGGTTGGCAGGATATTGTGAAGGGAAATTTCTGAGCAGCAGATCACCGCGGGAAACGACGTTTCAAGGGTGATGTTAAACTCATGGCCACTCTGTCCCTCTAGTCCACGCCTGTCCCGCCCACAGCCCCGCTCCCTCTGTCTCCGTCTCAAGCTCTCACCAAGTTGGAAAGGGGGGAGTGCCGAAAAGATTCATCAGGATGTTACTGGAACTGGGGACCATTTATAAGGAGAGACTGGGCTGGCTGGCATTGTTTAGCCAGGAGGTTGAGGGGTGACCTCAGTAAGTCATTTATAAAACCACGAGGAGCATAGATAAGGTCGGATGCGCACTGCCTTTTCCTCTGTAGGAGAGGCTAAACCCAGAGGACAAAGGTTTATGGTGAGAGGGAAAAGATTTAAAGAGGAACCTGAGGATGCTGAGTGTGTGGAACTAGACGCGGCGGGAGTGGAAGAGGCGGATACAATAACAAGGTTTACAATACACGGGCAGGTGCATGGATAGGACAGGTTCAGTCCAAACTACATCGGACCATCGCCCCCTCGACTCCATAACCTCATCTCCTACACTACCCTACCCCATAATAAGCATTTTTTCAGAATAGCAGTTTGCAGGACCCACTAAAATCAGAGGTGGGGACTCATGTGCAGTACTAGTTAGTAACAATTCTTATGAAAGAACACACCGGTTTAGCAACAATGACAAGTGTGAGTGTGTTAACAATGCCGCTTAGACTGTTACTCCGATAATAATTGTGCACGAATCCTAAATAAATACAAGGAGCAACTTTGCAAAGTTTCAGGAAATTGGAACAGTGGAACTGGGCGGCTTAGTGGTCCAGCGGTAGAGTTGCTGCCTCACAGCGCCACAGACCCGAGTTCGATCCTGACTACGGGTGCTGTCTGTATGGAGTTTGAACGTTCTCCCCGTCACCTCCGGTGCTCCGGACTCCTCCAACATTACAAAGGGTTGTAGGTTAATTATCTTGGTAGAATTGTAAGATGTCCCTAGGATAGTGTTAGTGTACAGGGATCGCTAGTCAGTGCAGACTCGGTGGGCCGAAGGGCCGGTTTCGGCGCTGTATCACTAAACTAAACTTTCTGAACCTTCTGAATGTTGTAGTCGGCAGGGCAGTACTCTGCATCAAAGATCCTATAGCGGAGCTATAGGATCTTTGCTCTGCATATCGCCAACTTGGACAATTTAACATTTTATCAAGTCAATTAAACAAGCCAATTAACCTATATAGCTGCACGTCTTTGGAGTGTGGGAGGAAACCAGAGATCTCAGAGAAAACCCACGCAGATCACGGGGAGAACGTACAAACTCCATACAGACAGCACCCGTAGTCGGGATCGAACCCGGATCTCTGGCGCTGCATTTTGCTGTAAAAGCCCCTGTCCCACTTAGGAAACCTGAACGGAAACCTCTGGATTCTTTGCGAGGTTCCCGGAGGTTTTTGTCAGTCTTCCTACCTGCTTCCACTACCTGCAACCTCCGGCAACCACCTGCAACCTCCGGGAACCGCACGGAAACCTTGGGTGGGGCGCAAAGTCTTCAGAGGTTTCCGTTCAGGTTTCCTAAGTGGGACAGGGGCTCTACTAGGCAGCAACTCTACCGCTGCGCCACCGTGACTAAACTAAACTAAAACTACTATTTTCACACTGTGTTTTTGATTTTCTGTTTTTGGACTGAATTCTGTTTTTAATTTGTGTCACTGTGATGTCTTTAATTACTTGTTTTATTCCGATTATATGTTTTTATTCCGATTACTATGTAAGGTGTCCTTGAGATGTATGAAAGGCGCCCATTAAATAAAATTTATTATTATTATTATTATTTAGGAAAACGGTTCGCGGTTTTATAGAGAAGGGCGGTGGAGCGCACAACTGCCCAGTCGTAAGGCAAGTGCGGACAGCCACCCAATTCCCCGTCCCCCGCCTGTCCCCTGCCACCCCATTAGCCCCCCTGTGGTAATCCCACAACCTCCAGCTGGCGGTACTGCCCGCTTTGGGAACCGCTGCTTTAGATAAATAAACCACAGAACATAACACATAGAAATGTCCAGGAACAGGCCCTTCCACCCACAGCGTCTGTGCCAGACATAATGCCGACAAAATAATACTTTAGGCGAGATTTGGTGAACGGGGCAGCGCGGCCGGGACAGGAAGGAGGGGAGAGCGGTTCCCGGCCCTGGTCTAGCGGGCTCCGGGGTCTCTCAGACCGGGTGGGGGGACCGGTCAAAGGGGTTCTGGGGAGAGAAGGCATTGAGGTACGGGTCACGGGCACCGCTCACCAGCGGACCGGAGCCGTCGCCTCACTAGAGATCCAGGCTCAGCACCAGGTCCGCAGCCACCACGATGCACACTCTCACATCACGTGGCCGGACTATGCTGGGGGGTACCACGACCACATCCCACCCATACATTAGTCCTCAAGTCCCCCTCCTCTCTGAACACCCACCATCCCTCCCAGCAGATCTTGCCTCGGCCTTTGTCCATTCCCCGGCCATCCTCTGACCCCAACCCCCACCCTTGTCATGTCTTCACCATCCCCCCTGACCTCCCCTTTTCTGGTGTGGAAGGGTCTGTCTTCAACAGAGGCCTCGCCTTCATCCCCTTCCACCGCCAGCATGGAAACCGGCCCTTCGGCCCACCGACCAGCCTATACCGGCACTCTCCTACACACTGGGGACAATTTACATGTATCACCGAAGCCAATTAACCTTGCACATACCTGCACATATTTGGAGTGTTGGAGGCAACTGGAGCACCCGGAGAAAACCCATGCGGTCACGGTGAGAACGTACAAACTCCGTACTGACAGCACCCGTGGTCAGGATCGAACCCGGGTCTCTAACGCCCCAGATAGACCGTATGCCTACTCTATCTATTTGTGTTTCATGGAGCTTTGGAGGTGAAACCCAAAGCGGCCCCTCTCTTCATCAATGCTGACCCTTTCCTGCCCTTTATATTCGACCTCCCACCCTGCAACCAGTCTGAAGAAAGGTCCCAACACGAAATGTGAACTATCCATGTTGTCAGGAGATGCTGATACTCCAGCACTTTGTGTCAATAGACAAAAGACAATAGGTGCTGGAGTAGGCCATTCGGCCTTCGAGCCAGCACCGCCATTCAATGTGATCATGGCTAGTTATCCCCAATCAGACCCCGTTCCTGCCCCCCCCCCCCCCCCCCCCCCCCCCATCCCCTGACTCCGCTATCTTTAAGAGCCCTATCTAGCTCTCTCTTTAAAGTATCCAGTGAACCGGCCTCCACTGAGGCAGAGATTTCCACAGACTCACAACTCTCTGTGTGAAAAAGTGTTTCCTCCTCTCCGTTTTAAATGGCTTACCCCTTATTCTTAAACCGTGGCCCCTGGTTCTGGACTCCCCCAACATCGGGAACATGTTTCCTGCCTCTAGCGTGTCCAAACCCTTAATTACACCCTTTTGCGTAAACCAGCATTTCCTTGTTTCTACCAAGTTTGATACCCATTTACATTTATATCCAAATCATTTCTATATAAAACAAATCCTTGCGCAGATCCTTTGACTGTTCGTCTCCACGGGGAACTGAGAATGTGTAGGAAGGAACTGCAGATACTTGTGTACATCGTTGACACAAAACGCTGGAGTAACTCAGCGGTCGAGGCATTGTTTCTGGAGAGAAGGAATGGATGACTTTTCGGGTCTGCAGAAGGGTTACCCATTCCATCTCTCCAGAAATGCTGCCTGTCCCGCTGTTATTCCAGCATTTTGTCTTCGAGATAAACTGGGAAGTGTGAAACCGGGGTTGAAATCTCCGGGGTAGAAGATGATGTTCGGGCAAGCAGCGAGAAAACACAATTGGCTGTGGTTGGGAGTCCGGGTTGGTGGAGCCGGGGAGCGGGAGGAATCACAGAGGGTGGGCAGCGAGAGAGAGAGGGAGTTGCAGAACTCTCGTCAGTGAGAGGAGGAGAACTTCTTCAAAGTAGCAGTACCTTGACGAGATGTCGTTGGCTGGCAGGTCCGCTGATGTCAGGGGGATACAAGACGGCGGATATAAAGCGGCCGCTGTGGGTGGGGCGGCAGTTGTCTCACTAACAGGGACTCCCTGCGACTAACTGACAGTGGCGACAGCCGGGCCGCCAAGACCACAAGGTGAGATCACCCCGAAAAACACCGCCGTCTTTGCCCGAGAGGTCGCAGCTAGAATGAGGGAGGAATTGGACAGGTTGCTCCAGCTGAAGATGGTGCTGATCGCCGCTGCTGCCCCCTCTCTCACTCTCCCACCCTCCCCGTCGCTCCTCTCCCCCTCCCCCCTCTCTCACTCTTCCCCACACCTACCTCGCTCCTCCCCTCCCCCATCTCTATCGTCCCCTTCCCCCCTTCCCCCTTCCCCCTAGCCCCTTCCATCCCTTCGCCCATCTCAACCTCTCTCCTTCCTCCCCCCCTCTACTATTCACCCCCCTCCCCTCCCCTCCTCTACTCTTCACCCTCCTCGCCTCTTCCTCTCCCTCTTCCCCCTCTCCCTCCCTCCACCCCCACATGTCCCCTTTTAAAACTCGATGTTCGATGTGTGTGGGTCTGTGTTGTGTGTGTCAGGAGATAAGATGCCGTGTGTGTGTTGGTCTGTTGTTCCAACGCGCTCTGTTCCTGGATAGTGGAGAGTGTCGGTGCGGGGATTGAGTCTCGGTGTCTGGGTGTGTGCCGGGTGAGCGAGTGCCGGGTGAGCGGGTGCCGGGTGAGCGAGTGCCGGGTGCCGGGTGAGTGGGTGCCGGGTGAAAGGGTGCCGGGTGCCGGGTGCCGTGTGCCGGGTGCCGGGTGCCGGGTGAGTGGGTGCCGGGTGAACTGGTGCCGGGTGAGTGGGTGCCGGGTGAGCGGGTGCCGGGTGCCGGGTGCCGGGTGCCGTGTGCCGTGTGCCGGGTGCCGGGTGAACTGGTGCCGGGTGAGTGGGTGCCGGGTGAACTGGTGCCGGGTGCCGGGTGCCGTGTGCCGGGTGCCGAGTGGGTGCCGGGTGAGCGAGTGCCGGGTGAGCGAGTGCCGAGTGAACTGGTACCGGGTGCCGGGTGAACTGGTGCCGGGTGAGTGGGTGCCGGGTGCCGGGTGAGTGGGTGCCGGGTGCCGGGTGAGTGGGTGCCGGGTGCCGGGTGCCGGGTGCCGGGTGAGTGGGTGCCGGGTGAAAGGGTGCCGGTACCGGTTGTGGAGGGTCAAGTTGGAGATTTCCAATCCCCGGGTCACACGAGGTGCGGCCCCGACCTACCCTGTCTCTGCCGCCGCCTGAGTTGAACTGAATACATGTTATTAGCCTAGAATGTATAGGGAGGTTTCACGGCAGTCGGGTTACGACCCATGACCCGTACTGTTGCTACGCTCCACGTACACGCGATGAACTGCAGGTCCCCAGCGTAGCGGGCCCGTTAAAACCCGCCGAAATTGTCAATATTTGCGCTGTAAATAATGATGTAAATCGGGATAAGCGTGTGCGACATTTAGCCTACTTCAGAATTCCAAAAATGAGGAGAAATGACGGTAAATAGAAGCGAAAGCTGAAGGGACAACAACAGCCAGAGTGCTTGGCGAACATTGGCCGTTTGCTCACTGCATTTCATCAACTAAGGCAAAACATTTAAAATTTTAAAATCGCACATGGTTCTCAAGTGGGATTTTACATGCAAAAAGAAAACGACTGAAGCGAAATTTACAGCCAGATTTACCACTTCTGAAACTTTTTGGATACCAAAGGAATCAAGAAATACCACAAATAAGGCCTTACTGTTGATGAAATGCAGTGAGCAAACGCGATAATTCCCAATATTTTCAATTCCGATATCTGCACAGCCAATGTTCGCCAAGCACTGTAGCTGCTGTTGTCCCTTCAGTTCTCGCTTCTCTTTACCTTCATTTCGCTTCACGTTTGGAATTGTGAAGTTGGGTACATGTCTCTCACACTTACCCCGACTTCCACGTTTTTTTACAGCGCAAAAATTTAACATTTTGGCTGTTTTTAACAGATAGGAAAGTACGCGTTTCTTGCATTAATAACATATACCGGATGTCCTCCAGATGGATTGAGCGGCTCCGTGCGTCAAGCCCTATGACCCAGTGACCTTACGTGCAACCCCTCTATACACACAAGGAACTTGCCTTGGTGCTTTGCTCGCAAGTAACAACACGATATACTGTACAGTAGACACTTAAAAATAAAACATTATAATTTAAACATGTGAAGAACTCATACTGAGTCTCTTGTCCGCCCGCAGGTGATGGAGGCTTGTTGCTGCCGCCGGGCGCTGCTGATAGCGCTGATCCTGAGCTGTGTGCCGCCCCCGGGCACCGGGCCCGCTCCAGCATCAGCCGGACACACCCGCAGGTACAGTGGTCCCCCGAGCCCCCTCTCCACCGCTACCCCAGCCCGGGGCGACCCACACCCGGCGCGGGGTCTCACTGGGCGTCGGTGGGAGGGGATCGGGACGGAGCGGCCGGGAGCTGGGCTCATTCAGGAAGTGACAGAGGGAGAGGTCCGCACACCTCACGTAAACGCTGCCCCTCCCACTGCCTCTGGTAATTCGCACTTCCACCCTGGGGGAAATGTTCTGACTGTCTATCCTATCTATGTCTGAACCTCCGATCTCTCACAAAAGCCAATGCAAGCTTGACCAATCGCTCCTTGTTGCATTCGACCTCCCAAAGTGACTGTTTATATAAATATTTATATGCACGAGTGTGCGTGTATTATAGATATATGTGTGTCTGTATACACACACTATATATATACAGTAACTTAGGGAGGTTGAATGTTATAAGGAGAGATTGGTCAAGGTTGCATTGTCTGAAGAAGGGTCTCAACCCAAAACCTCACCCATCCTTCGATCCAGAGATGCGGTCTGACCCACTGTTACTCCAGCATTTTGTGTCTATCTTCGGTGTAAATCAGCTTCTGCAGTTCCTTCCCATATATGTATCATGTATAATATATATGATCCTATTAAGTTTATATATATATGTGTATGTGTTAGTGTGTGTGTGTGTATTTTCTATACATATATATATATATATATATATATATATATATATATATATATATATATATATATATATATAAACACATCCATACATACACATACACACATATATATCGCCATGCCAATACAACGCTTTGCCGTCTATGAGTAAGTCACTTCTTATTCCAAAAGACCAAGTCACCCCAGATGGCATCTTCATCCTCTGGCTCACCCTATGATGAGGCCACTCTCCAGTCCTCTCGGTCCTCGCGTGTGGCTGGTGAAGATGCAGAGATATTGGCAATACGCCCACAATCTTCTATGTGGCCTCTCTCAATAACCGGGATGGATCTCATCAGGCCGCGAGGATTGACCCAGCTCGGTGCCCTTCAAGAGCCCCGTTCCCTCCTCCTGATCTCCAGCTGCCCTGAGGGAGTGCAGCGTAGGTTCACCAGGTTAATTCCCGGGATGGCAGAACTGACATATGATGAAAGAATGGGTCGGCTGGGCTTTGTAGTTAGAAGGATGAGAAGAGATCTTATAGAAACATATAACATTCTTAAGGGATTGGACAGGCTAGATGCAGGCAAAATGTTCCCAATGTTTGGGGAGTCCCGAACCAGGGATCACAGTTTAATAATAAGGGGTCGGTCATTTAGGACCGAGATGCGGAAAAACCTTTTCACCCAGAGAGTTGTGAATCTGTGGAATTCTCAGCCCCAGAAGGCAGTGGAGGCCAATTCACTGCAGGTTTTCAAGAGAAAGTTAGATTTAGCTCTTAGGGCTAACAGAATCAAAGGATATGGCGAGAAAGACGGAACGGGGTACTGATTTTGGATGATCAGCCATGACCATATTGAATGGTGGCGCTGGCTCGAAGGGCCGAATGACCCACTCTTGCACCTATTGTCTATGTTTCTATGGTACATGAGTGTTGCCCACAGCCACTGCCCCAGGGTCCGTGAGCTCCCGGTGTGTGTTGTGCAGGAACATATCCCTCTCTGTCTGTCTCTCTGTCCCTCCCCCTGCAGGTGTGTGAGCGGGGAGCGGGGGCTGATGGAGCGTGTTGCCCCCGGTGTCATGCCCGGCCCTAGCTGCCCCTCGCTGGGTGCGGGGGTGAGCAGCGGGCAGGCGGTGCGGAGGAGCACGGTGGTGGCGGATGACGTGGCCTTCCGAGAGAGGAACAAGTTCCTGGCGGCCGTGCAGCGGCAACAGTGGCTGAAGACCATGATGAGCCGCCTGGTCATTGGTCAGTAGGTCTGGAGCCGCTCCCTGATGGGCTGCTGATTGGTCAGTAGCCCCCGAGTGGATCCCAGGGCTGCTGATTGGTCAATAGCCCCCGAGTGGATCCCAGGGCTGCTGATTGGTCAAAAATCCCCGAATGGATCCCAGATCGACTGCTGATTGCTCAATAGCCCCGAATGGATCCCAGGGCTGCCTATTGGTCCCTCAGCCGCTTCCTGGTAGGATGATGATTGGTCCATCGTCCCCGAGTAGATCCCAGCATCGGCAGCTGATTGGTCAATCTCCTCAAGCAGATTCCAGGGCTGCTGATTGGTCAAGTCCCTGAGTGGATCCCAGGTCGACCTTGATTGATCAGCCGTCTTCCAGCGGATTCCAGCTCAGCAGCTGATTGGTCAGTAGTCCTGGAAGGGACACCAGCTCATACATCTGTTTACCTGCTGAACTCAATAAATGTCTCAACACCAGTCAGTCAGCCAGTCCCCTGTGTTGCTTTTACTCTCACTGATGTGGTGGCGCGGTGGGCGGCTCTGGGCTAAGGGGTGCGGGCAGGTGGGACGTGTAGACTGGCGCACAGGTGGCGGTGGGTTTGCTGGGCCGAAGGGCCGTTGTCCGTGCTGTACGACTCGGTGACTCTGAGGTCGGGGGAGGGAGGGTCGGGGACTGAGGGGGGTCAGTGGGAACGACCGGCCCCTGTGCGGGTTGCGGGGTCACGACCGTGGGCGGGGAAGAATCTGGGGCAGTTGTTGGAGTGAGGGGGGGGGGGGGGTACAGGATTGCACTATGAGTGTAAGTGGGAACACGAGGATTAGCACAGAGACGGTGGGCCGAAGGGCCCTTTTCCCTGCTGTGTGAATGTCCATTGGGGAACGCGGGTCTGGGGGCGGCAGAGAGAGGATTGTCAGTTTCACAGTGAAGGGGAAAAGATTCAATATAATATGAGGGGTAACTTTTTCACACAAAGGGCAGTGGGTGCATGGAACAAGCTGCCAGAGGAGGTAGTCGAGGCTGGAACTATCCCATTGTTTAAGAAACAATTAGACAGGTACATGGATAGGACAGGTTTGAAGGGATATGGACCAAACGCGGGCAGGTGGGACTAGTGTAGCTGGGACATGTTGGCCGGTGCGGGCAAGGTGGGCCGAAGGGCCTGTTTCAACACGGTATCACTGCGATTCTATGCCCCGTGCTGGGTGCGGGAACCGTGTACAGCAGGGTTCGGTGTGCGGGGCAGCGCGGACTGAGGGGAGAGCTGTTCCAGGACATGTCCCGGCCCCGGCCCAGTGGGCGGCTCCAGTCGCTGAGACCGTATGTGTGTGTGTGCGCGTGGGGGGGGGGGGGGGGGGGGGGGAGAGAGGCTGCATCTGTTACTGGGTCATCGTGGGAAACGGTCAAAGGGTGAGGAGGCGTCGAGGTCCCGGTCACCGACACCGGACAGAGGCTTGGGGAATATTCCAGGAGATGCTGGGCCTTTGGCTGAAGTGGCGATTGTACAGAGATACAAACACGGGCCGGACCGGGACACAGAGCGCTGCAGTAACGCCGCGAGTCATCTCCTCACGGCGAGGCCAATGTGAGGAAGTTCTCCCGCTGTTACACCAGCGGGAGTCAGTGGATAGTTTGCCTCCTGATATTCATGGAGTCTTATAGCATGGAAACTGGCCCTTCGGCCCAACTGCCATTCCGACCCATATGCCCCATCTACACTGGAGCCATCTACCCACGTTTGGTCTATATCCCTCCAATTCTGGCCTATCCATGTACCTGTCTAACTGTTTCTCAACGTTGGGATAGTCCTAGCCTCAACTACCCCCTTTGGCAGTTCGTTCCATACACCCACCACTTTCTGTGTGAAAATGTTACCACTCAAGTTCCCATAAGATCTTTAGACAGTACATGGATAGCACAGTTGGGCCAAAGACCATAAGACTCCATGACTATCTTAGGAGGCAAACTATCCACTAACTTTTAGTACAACACAATGACTCCCACATACCAGGACCACACCTCTTCCTACTTTGTGCCTTGTTTGGACGCTGTTTCTTCCTCTGATCTCCCAGTTGCCGATCACTTTAATTCTCCTTCCCAGTCTCACACTGATCTTTCTGTCTTCAGTCTCCTCCATTGTCAGAGTGGGGCTAAAGGCAAATTGGAGGAACCGCATCTCATATTTCGCTTGGGCATCTTACAGCCCAGTGGTATGAATATTGATTTATCCAGCTTCAAGTAACCCCAGCATTCCCTCTCTATCCCTCCCCCTCGCAAGTTGCACCAGCTTCTCGTTTTCACCCAACAAACAGCTAACACCTGCTGACAATGGCCTGTTTCCTTTCTCATCGTTGCTTTTCTGCATATTTTCATTAATTGTTCATTATCTCTCTACATCATCGTCCATATTCTCTCGTTGTCCTTGCCCCTGACCAGTCTGAAGAAGGGCTCGACCCAAAACGTCATCCGTTCCTTCTCTCCAGAGATGCTGCCTGTCCCGCTGAGTTACTTTTTATGTCTATCTTTATTCGCAAAGCACCTTCTTTTTCAGGAAGTGTGGTCTCCCTCCATTGTGGTCGATGGAGCCCTCAACCACACTTCCTCTGAGCCCCCCCCCCCCCCCCCACCGTCTCAAACAGAACACCGTTAGAATTCCCCAGCTCTGCACCTTTCACCCCACCAGCTTCCTTGCTGACCAGCACATCATCCTGAAGGTCATAAGGAATAGGATTAGAATTAGGCCATTCGGCCTATCAAGTCTACTCTACCATTCAATTATGGCTGATCTATCTCCCTCTCCTAACCCCATTCTCCTGCCGTCTACCCATAACCCCTGACACCTGTACTAATCAAGAATATGTCTATCTCTGCCTTGATAATATTCCCTTGGCCTCCACACCCTTCTGTAGCACTGAATTCCACAGATTCACCACCCTCTGACTAAAGAAATGTCTCCTCATCTCCTTCCTAAAATAACATCCTTTAATTCTGAGGCTTTGACCTCTAGTTCTAGACTCACCCACTAGTGGAAACATCCTCTCCACATCCACTCTATCCAAGCCTTTCACTATTCTGTACGTTTCAATGAGGTCCCCCCTCATTCTTCTAAACTCCAGCGAGTTGGTCACTCCATCCTTGATCATCTCCACCAGCACCAGATCCCACCATCACATGTCCCCCTCCCACCGCTATCCACCTTCCGTAGTGGCCACCCCCTCCATGACTCCCTGATGTGTTTGTTCATCTCCCCCACCACCATCCTCCCTTCCAGACCCTATTGCATGACCCAGTGGACAGCTGCCTGCAGGGGGAGCCACTGAGCCGTCCCCTGCTCGTCCCTTATAGAGCAAGGCTGGTAGTTGAGGGACCGTGGTCTGGCTGAATCATTTGATAACAGTGTAGTCACTGTAACTGTTAATTCAACAATTGGCGGGTGGCGCGGTGGTGCAGCGGTAGAGTTGCTGCCTCACAGCGCATGCAGCGCCGTAGACCCTGGTTCGATCCCGACTACAGGTGCTGTCTGTGTGGAGCTTGTATGTTTTCCCCGTCACCTGCGTGGGTTGTCTCCGAGATCTTCGGTTTCCTCCCACACTCCGAAGATGTATAGGTTTGTAGGTTAATTGGCTTGGTGTAAATTGTCCCGTGTGTGCTACTGTCCACTGGTCGGCATGGACTCGGTGGGCCGAAGGGCCTGTTTCTGCGCTGTATCTCTAAACTAAACTAAACTAATAACTACTCAAACAAGTGAAATCAGCACAAAATCAGTACAATATAAAGTAACCATATGAGGTAGAATATGTTACAGCACCTCCAGGGAATTAGTGTGAAGAAGTGATTGGTTCAGGAACCTGATAGTCGTGACGAACAAGTTGTTCGTAAGTGTCGAAAGAAACTGCAGATGCTGGTTTACACTGAACATAGACACCAAATGCTGGAGTATAACTCAGCGGGCCAGGCAGCATCTCTGGAGGAAAAGAAGATATGAAGTTTCTGATTGGAACCCTTCTTCAGACTGAAAGATAGAGAAGGCCAAAAAGTCCCTTTCAGTCTGAAAAAGGGTCCGACCCAAAACATCATCAATTAATTTTCTCCAGAAATGCTGCCTGACCCGCTGAATTACTCCAGCATTTTGTGTCTATCTTCGGTGTAAACCAGCTACACCATGAAGATGGACTGGATGAAGGAAATGACGAGCCTGTGATGGGCTGGGTGGTGTTCACCACTCTCTGTAGGTTCAGGTGGTCAAGGGCAGAGCTGACATGCATCCCGTCAGAATACCTTCCAGAGCGCAGTTCTAGAAGTTTGAGAGAATCCTTGCGGACATGCCAAATCTTCTCAGGCACAAAGGACAGTAAACATTCCGATGCACATCTTGATCACCGCATCATAGTGAAGTGATGAGGTTAGGTTGCTGATGATACAGTATAGATGCCTCAGAACTTGAAGCTGTCCACCATCTCTACAGTAGCTCCAATTAACGTTGATACAGGGAACATAGAAAACATAGAAACATAGAAAATAGGTGCAGGAGTAGGCCATTCGGCCCTTCGAGCCTGCACCGCCATTCAATATGATCATGGCTGATTATCCAACTCAGTACCCTGTACCTGCCTTCTCTCCATACCCCCTGATCCCTTTAGCCACAAGGGCCACATCTAACTCCCTCTTAAATATAGCCAATGAACTGGCCTCAACTACCTTCTGTGGCAGAGAATTCCAGAGATTCACCACTCTCTCTGTGAAAAATGTTTTTCACATCTCGGTCCTAAAAGATTTCCCCCTTATCCTTAAACTGTGACCCCTTGTTCTGGACTTCCCCAACATCGGGAATTTTTTTCCCTGCATCTAGCCTGTCCAACCCCTTAAGAATTTTGTAAGTTTCTATAAGATCCCCCCTCAATCTTCTAAATTCTAGCGAGTACAAGCCGAGTCTATCCAGTCTTTCTTCATATGAAAGTCCTGACATCCTAGGAACAGCATAAGCTGGTTATAAAACAAAGTGCTCGAGTAACTTAACAGGACAGACAGCATCTATGGAGAACATGAATTTATGACATTTTGGTTTAGGATCTTCTTCAGACTGATTGTGTGAATGAGGGGGGGGGGGGGGGGTGAGGAAATCTGGATGAGTGGAGGCAGGAAAAAGCCTGGCAGGTTTTGACAGCCACTGATACAGGTGAGGGAGGGGAAGTTGATAGAGGTGAGGAGGATTTGATTGGAAGGTGGCAGGCACGGAAATCGCTATCAAAATATGGACGGGACCAGGGGACACAAATTTCATGCGCACACTCACACATGCTCAAGGCTTCGGAGGCTCAATCAGCGCTAAATGCAGCTCAACTCTGCCTGTCTCGCCGGGTTAACCTACAGCCCTGCCTGGACTGACGGAACACCAGCGCTGCTTCTCCGCGCTGGCCATATTTCCTGTAAGTCCAGGCAGGGTTGTAGGTTAACCTGGCGGGACAGGCAGAGTTGAGCTGGGTTTAGCGCTGCTTCTCTGCGCTGGCTGTGGGCCTGGGGGCACCGCTCCCGTGTGACTCCCGACGTCTCTGGCCACCCGTGGGGGGGGGGGGACATGCCGGAGAGCCGGGATTGATCCTCCAATCACCGCGCTGAATTATCATGTCCCACCCCACCCCCCCACTTCCGCCTCTGACTGACACCTCCCTCCTCCAATGATCGCGCTGAATCATCATGTCCCGCCCCCATTGCTTGCTGACCGACGTCTCTCTCGTCCAATCGGCGCCCTCGATCATCAGTCCCACCCCCACTGTCTCGCGGAAAGCGGAAATTTCACCGGGTTTTAAAATCCAGATTACAAAAAATGGGGGGGGGGGGTATCGACCCCCACCTCTCAATATAGAGGGACGTGTGCCCCCCCCCCCCCCCCAACCCCCCTGGGATTTCCGCCCCTGGAAGGTGGGTAGACCAAGATCGAGCTGAAAAGGAACCACTATAAGACTGATAAACGGACTTTGCCCCCTGCCAAAGTATCACGCACCAACCACCAACCTGGACACATTGCAGCAGAGCCACTATCGTGCCGCTGCCGATCGGAACACCTGTTGATGTTTAGTAGAGAGTAGAGTGTTTCATTTGTTCATGATATATGTATTTTGATTTCTATTTATTTTTTACTGCACACTCAATGGACACTGGTTGAGCAACGTTTTTTTTGTTTCCTCTGGGTATGTGAGTACTCAGGAAAATGACAATAAAGATATACTATACTATACTATACAATGGTGACAAAAAAGGACAAAAGTGGGACAAGACAAAAGACGTCTGATAAGGAGAAAAGTAGAATGTTTGTCATTTATTGAACTTTTCTCTTCCCCCGCTATGTGCCGTGTTTACATATTCACATATTGTGTTGTGCTACAGCAAGTAAGAATTTCATTGTCCCATCCGGGACATATGACAATAAAACACTCTTGACTCTTGCTCGAAATTGGGTGGGACTGGTGTAGCTGGGACATGTTGGCCGGTGTGGGTAAGTTGGGCCAAAGGGCCTGATTCATTTTAAGAAGAATTTAAAAATAAATAAATAAAAATCGAGAAATCAAGTAAAATTGAACACTACTGAAATTGGAAAAAAAATAGTTTGAATATTCTAAAACTGGTCTCTAAGGAGGACAGAATGGAATCAACACTTCCTAACTGCTGGAAAAGACGGAAATTAACATTTGTATCTCCTCAATTACAAGTTACCAGAAACAAAGGTTTTCTAACTAAAATAAACAGCTTGGCTTCGTATTACTGCATCGTTTCCCATCAGGAAAGCAAGAGACTTCCTGACTCTATGACTATGAGTCTATGACAACTGGTTGTGGAATATGTGACCCTGGTTTTATGATGTAAACATCAGGACAACTTTGCCCTGTGTGGACATTTAATTCCAGGTGTCCTGATGTCGACAATACTGTCCGAGAGTCAGAGAATTATGCTGATCTACTTTAATTTGTATTTTCAGCCTCTGCAGTTTGTTGAATTTCAACCCCTTTATTGAAACTGATTTGAGCTAATAGTTG
Organism: Amblyraja radiata; assembly: GCF_010909765.2. Taxonomy (NCBI): domain Eukaryota; kingdom Metazoa; phylum Chordata; class Chondrichthyes; order Rajiformes; family Rajidae; genus Amblyraja; species Amblyraja radiata. The sequence goes on from NC_045993.1 coordinate 16,199,139, forward strand.
CTAATGTTCCCATGCAGAAGGGTAAACCCTGGTTACCAGCGACAGGTAAAACAATAATTCAACTTGAATTAGAACCGTAATTCCCACTGTTGAAGGGATCTACAGGAGATGAAACCTCATAAAGAAAACCAATATCGTCAAAGATCCACACCACCCTGGCCTCACTCTCGTTGCTATCTTTGGGAAGAAGGTACAGGAGCCTGAAAAACAAGTTCTAGGAAGGATATGAGGTGAAATTTCTTTCATCAGAGGGTGGTGAATCTGTGGAATTCTTTGCCACAAAAGGCTGTGGAGGCCATGTCAGTGGATATTTTTAAGGCAGAGATAGATAGATTATTGATTAGTACATGTGTTGGAGATTATGGGGAGAAGGCAGTAGAATGGGGTTAGGAGAGAGAGATAGATCAGTCACGGTATTGGGGGTTCAGTAATGATGTGGATAGAGAACTGGCTGGCAGACAGGAAGCAAAGAGTAGGAGTAAACGGGTCCTTTTCTGAATGGCAGGCAGTGACTAGTGGGGTACCGCAAGGCTCAGTGCTGGGACCCCAGCTATTTACAATATATATTAATGATTTGGACAAGGGAATTGAATGCAACATCTCCAAGTTTGCGGATGACACGAAGCTTGGGGGCAGTGTTAGCTGTGAGGAGGATGCTAGGAGGGTGCAAGGTGACTTAGATAGGTTGGGTGAGTGGGCAAATGCATGGCAGATGCAGTATAATGTGGGTAAATGTGAGGTTATCCACTTTGGTGGCAAAAACAGGAAAGCAGACTATTATCTAAATGGTGACCGATTAGGAAAAGGGGAGATGCAACGAGACCTGGGTGTCATGGTACACCAGTCATTAAAAGCAGGCATGTAGGTGCAGCAGGCAGTGAAGAAAGCGAATGGTGTGTTAGCATTCATAGCAAAAGGATTTGAGTATAGGAGCAGGGAGGTTCTACTGCAGTTGTACAGGGTCTTGGTGAGACCACACCTGGAGTATTGCGTACAGTTTTGGTCTCCTAATCTGAGGAAAGACATTCTTGCCATAGAGGGAGTGCATAGAAGGTTCACCAGGCTGATTCCTGGGATTCAGGACTTTCATATGAAGAAAGACTGGATAGACTCAGCTTGTACTCGCTAGAATTTAGAAAATTGAGGGGGATCTTATAGAAACTTACAAAATTTCTTAAGGGGTTGGACAGGCTAGATGCAGGAAGATTGTTCCTGATGTTGGGGAAGTCCAGGACAAGGGGTCACAGTTTAAGGATAAAGGGGAAATCCTTAAGGACCGAGATGAGAAAAAAATTTTTTACACAGAGAGTGGTGAATCTCTGGAACTCTCTGCCACAGAAGGTAGTTGAGGCCAGTTCATTGGCTATATTTAAGAGGGAGTTAGATGTGGCCCTTGTGGCTAAAGGGATCAGGGGGTATGGAGAGAAGGCAGGTACAGGATACTGAGTTGGATGATCAGCCATGATCATATTGAATGGTGGTGCAGGTTCGAAGGGCCGAATGGCCTACTCCTGCACCTATTTCCTATGTTTCTATGTTTCTATGATTGAATGGCGGAGTAGACTAGATGGGCCAAATGGCCTAATTCTGCTCCTATCACTTATGACCTTATGACCTTATGACATGACCATGACCTCCAGATTTAAGATCAGCTTCTCCTCAGCCTCCACCAGAGAGTTGAACACTGCACAACACTAACCACATAACTATTATCTACTGTGGACTGTGTCTGGTGGCACTACAGACTTTGTGTTTGCACGGCTATGATGACCTAATATCACAGTTATTCATTTATTTTTAGGATTGATTAGGATGGGAATTTTAAGGGAATCCGGCGGGACGCACCCTTCCTTAAATTTACCGGTTGATGGGCCGCCAAATAATCAGGCACAAAAAATTGAAAATAGAAAACAATAAAATCGGTATTACGATTTAAATCGGAAGAATATCATGCCTGATCTGCAGTAAAATTACCAGTATCTGCTCTTGTATCTTTGATCCTTCCTACTGAAGAAGAACCCTGGCCCCAAACAACTCCTAATCCATCCCCTCCACAGATGGCGCCTAGCCCGCTGGGATCCTCCAGCACTCTGGTTTTTATTGAAACTGAACTCTTAAAATTGAAGTTAGACATAAAGCTGGAGTAGGTCAGCGGGACAGGCAGCCACTCTGGAGAGAAGACCCTTCTTCAGACTGAACTAAACTCTCGTCGGTGAGAGTTGGCAAGTCACATTTATTTATATAGCACATTTAAAAAACAACTCTCGTTGGCCAAAGTGCTTTACATTTGTTATAAGAATAGTATAAACAAACAAACTACACACATATATACATATAGCCCTCGCTCAGTGGACGTCAGGAAAGGCTTGGGAGTATAGATTCATTTTTAGTCTTGACTTCTATAAGTCGATGGAGGGGGCAGTTCTGATGGGAAGGGGGTGCTGTTCCACAGTCTAGGAGCTGCAACCGCAAAGGCGCGGTCGATCGCCCCTGAGCTTATGCCTAGACCACGGGATGTTCAGCAACCCCAAGTCGGCCGATCTGAGGGATCTGGAGGTGGAGTGGTGGGTGAGAAGACTTTTAATGTAGGAGGAGGCAAGCCCATTGAGGGCTTTGTAGACATAGAAGAGGGTCTTGAAATGTATACGGAACCGCACAGGGAGCCAGTGGAGAGAGGCCAGGATCGGGGTGATGTGGTCCTTTTTTCGGGTGCCCGTCAGGAGTCTCGTTGCGGTGTTTTGGACCAGTTGCAGGCGGGACAGGGAAGATTGGCTGATGCCAGTGTAAAGGGAGTTGCAGTAATCTAGGCGGGGGGAGATAAATGTGTGGAGTACTTGTGATTGTCTGGAGAAGGGTCTCGACCCGAAACGCCACCCACTCCCTAGAGCCGCCGCCCATCCCGCTGAGCCACCCCAGTACCCCCTCCCCCCCCCCCCATCCCCCGTGTCCACCTTCAACTCCAGAGCCAAACAAAAAATATAGAGTGCTGGAGGAACTCAGCGGGCCAAGCGGCACCCACGGAGGGAATGGACCAAGAGCCGCCACGGGCCAGGGTTCCCGTCTGTCCGCTCGTTCGCTCGCCCTTGGATTAAGTAGCGGAAGATAAAGCTGCAAATTCATGCACCGGATGGAAACTGGAAACTGAAAACGTGGGGAACGCCGTCCCCCTGCGCACCCCCCCCCCCGCCGTCCCCCATTTCCATCATTGATTGCAATCATGTCTAGTATTTCCGCTGACTGGATTGCATGCAACAAAAGGCTTTTCACTGAACCTTGGTACATGTGACAATAATAAACTCAACTAAACTAGATCAGGGCTCACGTTGACAGAGTGTGAATCGATTCCCAGGAAACAGGCGATGATGTTCTCTGTTACAACTTGCTCGGGTGGATTGGACGTGAGGAGCAGAATATTGAAAGAGACGGAGGGGGTTGAAGGGAGACGGCAAATATCTGTAATAAATGGATGTTTCTGAAGCTGGTTCCCCAGGGACTGGCTCACGGATCACGTTTCTACACAGAGTGAACAGCCTGTGTTTAGTCCTGAAGCCTGGTGTCAGATGGTGGAGGATCAGAGGCAGACAGCTGGGAGTACACACTCTGTGTCCTCTCCGCCCTCCCCCTCTCTCCTAATGTTTTACTGAGCTGATCACATCACTGCTCCATCATCCTGTCCCTCCTCCATCTCACCCCAGCCTCCTCTCTGCTGCTCAAACCCTCACTCCTCTTCAGTCAACTGGTCCAAAACCTCCTCACTCCCCTCCATCAGCCGGGGGTTTTAAATAACACAGCCCATCATCACAAGCTTCAATGGTGACCCTCAGACTATCCTTGATCGGACTTTGCTGGCTTTACCTTGCACTAAACGTTATTCCCTTATCTTGTATCTGTACACTGTAAGTGGCTGGATTGTAATCATGTATTATTTTTTCAACTGACTGGAGAGCACACAACAAAAGCTTTTCACTGTACCTCAGCACACATGGCAATAACCAGGGCCGGATTTAGATGAAGAGAGGCCCTAAGCTATTTCACTTGTGAGGCACCCCCCCCCCCCCTCCCTATCCCCCACCCCCACGACTAGAGGACTTTGATTACCTGACAGTGACCGTGTGACCCTTTTAGATCCTACTGTATGTTGTCATTAAACAGTTGGTTTTAAATACATATTGGATTCACCGCGGAGCGGGCGATACTTTACCTGGATCGCCGTTTGAAGCTCTGGAGTGTTGGGTCTGCTGCTTCAACATCATGGAGCTGTGGTTTGCGGAGTTCCCAGCCTCGGGCCGCGCTGATTTTAATATCGCGGAGCCATGGGAACCCTTTGCCGAGGGCCGCCAGCGTGAATCTCCACCCAGCTCAGCCTGTGGACTTCGGGAGCCGCGGTCTCCGGTAGGAAGTGGCCGATTCGGAAGTCCAAGCCGCTTTGAATGTTCTCCCATTCCGACATCGGATGGTGAGCCCCAAATTTCCATGAGGGGGGGCGTTCAAGAGGAGGGGGACCGTTGGAGGCGGGAAACGGGATCATCAATGGGGGCGAGGACTTCTTCCCATGGAAGAACGGTGTGACGCGGTGGCGACGGAAGAAGAGCTCCAAATCGCGGCGGGCGCGGAACTCATTGAGGTGGGGACGGAGGGGGACAAAGGTGCGACCTCTGCTGAAGACAGACCTTCGGTGGCAAAGAGGTGGAGGTCAGGGGGGATGGTGAACACACGGCAGGGATGAGGGTTGGGGCTGGAGGGAGGCAGGTGGGTGGACTGAGGACGAGGCGATGTCTGGTGGGGGGGGGGGGTGATGGGTGGTCAGGGGATAAGGGGGTATGAGGACTGCAGTGTGGGTGGGGAAGAACTGGGGTCACATGGTTTGAGGGGAATGGGGAAGACCCAGTGGAACAGCCATGGAAATTACCAGGGTTGGGGGACTAGCACTAGGACCCAGCGCAGTCAAACCCGGGGGAGTTGGAGTCTGCAGCGTGGAAACGTCAGGCCTGGTGCTGAGTCCAGGCTGCAGGTAAGGCGACGGCTGCGGGCTGCAGGAGGGCGGTGGAGTGGCGAGGGTCAGCGGGCAAAGTGTAGGAGGTCCTGGTGGGCGGACGGTCGGTGGGGCGGCGAGGTTCGATGGTCCGGTGAGGCAGCAAGGTGAGTAGGCCCCCCTAGATCTCGAGGCCCTAAGCTTAAGCTAATACGTAAATCCGGCTCTGGCAATAACCGAAGATAGATACAAAATGCTGGAGTAACTCAGCGGGACAGGCAGCATCTCTGGAGGGAAGGAATGGGTGCTGTTTTGGGTCTTGACCCTTCTTCAGACTCTGGTATGAAACTTACGAACTAGCCGCATCTACCCAGCACCAACACTGGCCTGGCTCTGCAGCCCCCACCAACAAGCCGACCAACTTTCTGAAGGAACAGATAGAGCTGTGTGTCATGGGTCGTGCCAGCATCCCCCTGTGGCGGGAGTGAGATGCTGCCCTGAGTCACTTTGTCCTGGCTGGAGAAGCTCCTCATGTTGCCATTGGGAAGGAGATTCCAAGGAGCAGAGCAGTTACTGATCGATCTGGGACACTTCCACTACGTGTGCTGTGCGGCTTGGACCCTGCAGATGGTGGCACATCCATCCACCTAGAACATAGAACAGTACAGCACTGGAACAGGCCTTTCGGCCCACAATAATTGTGCCATACATGATGCCAAGGCCAATTCTGAACTGTGTAGGAAGGAACTGCAGATGCTGGTTTAAACCAAAGATAGACACAAAAAGCCGGAGTAACTCAGCGGGACAGGCAGCATCCCTGGAGAGGAGTGGGTGGTGTGTCAGATCAAGACAACTTCGTCTGAAACATAGAAACATAGAAACATAGAAAATAGGTGCAGGAGTAGGCCATTCGGCCCTTCGAGCCTTCACCGCCATTCAATATGATCATGGCTGATCATCCAACTCAGTATCCTGTACCTGCCTTCTCTCCATACCCCCTGATCCCTTTAGCCACAAGGGCCACATCTAACTCCCTCTTAAATATAGCCAATGAACTGGCCTCAACTACCTTCTGTGGCAGAGAGTTCCAGAGATTCACCACTCTCTGTGTGAAAAATGTTTTTCTCATCTCAGTCCTAAAAGATTTCCCCCTTATCCTTAAACTGTGACCCCTTGTCCTGGAACTGTGACCCCTTGTTATGGGGTCTGAAGAAAGGTCTCGACCAGAAACGTCACCCATTCCTTCTCTCCTGCCTGTCCCGCTGAGTTACTCCAGTTTTTTGTGTGTATCTCCAATTCTTAACTGCCTGCACATGATCCATATCCCTCCATTGCCTGAATATCCATGCATCTATCCAAAAGTATCTTACATGCCACTACCACACACATGCCTCCACCATCACTCTCGGCAGCCTATTTCAAGTACTCACCACCCTCTGTATACAAATGTTTGTTGCGCACATCTCGCATAGAACATATCACATAGAACATAGAAGTGTACGGCACAGAAATGGGTCCTTCAGCCCATAATAGACAATAGACAATAGACAGTAGGTGGCCATTCGGCCCTTCGAGCCAGCACCGCCATTCAACGTGATCATGGCTGATCATCCCCAATCAGTACCTCGTTCCTGCCTTCCCCCCATATCCCCTGACTCCGCTATTTTTAAGAGCCTATCTAGCTCTCTCTTGAAAGCATCCAGAGCACCTGCCTCCACCGCCCTCTGAGGCAGAGAATTCCACAGACTCACCACCCTCTGTGAGATCAAGTATTTCCTCGTCATCGTTCTAAATGGCTTACTCCTTATTCTTAAACTGTGGCCCCTGGTTATGGACGCCCCCAACATCGGGAACATGTTTCCTGCCTCTAGCGTGTCAAAACCCTTAATAATCTTACATGTTTCAATGAGATACCCTCTCATCCTTCTAATGTTTGTGCCAAACATGATGCCAAGTAAAACTGATCTCATCTGCCTGTACATGACCCGTAACAGACACCAACAGGATTAACAAACCTATCAGGAAGGCTGGCTCCATCCTGGGGGTGGAGTTGGATTCATGGGAGATGGTCTTGGAGAGGAGGATCCTTCTCAAACTGCAGAGCATCCTGGACAATACAGCTCACCCCCTCCATGACACACTGGTCAACCTGAGGAGCACCTTCAGCAACAGACTGGTTCCACCAAGATGCAGCACAGAACGCCACAGGAGATCCTTCTTCCCTGTGGCTATCAAACCCTTCAACTCCTCCCCCTTCTGTCATGGGGTAGACTGATCCCCTCCCCAAATCTTTCCACATCCCCAATCTTTTCCACTCGTCACTTTAATTTCGTGTACCTTGTGTTTTATGACTGTTGGCAGATCAATTTCCCTCCTGGGATAAATAAAGTTCTATCGTATCGAATCATATCCCTCTATTCCCTGCACTTCCATGTGCCTATCTAAATGTGCCTATTCCCTGCACTTCCATGTGCCTATCTAAAAAGCTCTTCAACGCCACCATCGTATCTGCATCCTCCACCACTCCTGGCAGAGTGTTCCAGGCCCCCACCACTCTGGGGAAAAAACATGTAACTTTCCCCTCTCATCTTATAGCCATGCCTTCTAGTGTTGGACTCTGGTGTTCCAGGCCCCCACCATTCTGGTAAAAAGGTTCTGACTGTCGACCCTATCTATGCAACTTATTGTTTTTTATACTTCTATCAAGACTCCCCACAACCTCTAAAGTTCCATAGAAAACTATCGAAGTTTATCCAACCTCTCCCTGTAGCTGAAACCCTTTAACCCAAGCAGCATTCCGGTAAACCTCCATTACTCCCTCTCTTAAGCCTCCACCTCCTTCCTGTAATGGGACAACCAGAACGGCACAGAACACTGCTGCTCTTCTCTGCTTCGTGGGTAGATGGAGGTTGAGGGAGATATTGTGGAGCAGCCTGGGCGAGGATCTGCAGTGTGTATTGTAGCTGGTGTGCGCTGGTCGTGGCTGCAGCCAGTGCTTTAGCCTGCATGGTGTCAGCGACTGTATTCTTGCATCCACACTCATTCTTGTTGAATGGGGAACCCTTCACCACTCCTGCCTTGCACCCTGTAGGCAATGAAAAGCCTTTCGGAGGCCAAGGGACAAGATGCTCATTCAAGATCCAATCTTCTGGCCAGATGTTAGAACATAGGGTGGCACGGTGGCGCATCCACTGTGTACCCTTCGTACACCCACTCTCTCTAGACACCCTTGGGAGGTCCCACCTCTCCCCTCCCCATTGTCGCCTCTACCTTCCCAACCTCCCCGAATCTAGACCCTCCCTCAGACTGCAACATCGTATCAGTTGCACCTCCCCACCTCCTGTGCGTCTGTAGACCCCACACTCCAAGTACCCCCCTCCACAGTAGGTCTCCACCGCCTCCTCCCCAATGACACCACTGTAACTCCTCCTGCTCCCTGTCCCGGCCACTTTAACTACCCACCTCTCTACCCCTCACCACTGCAACTCCCCCCCCCGACAATGCACTACCCCCCCCCCCGACACTGCACTACCCCCCCCGACACTGCACTACCCCCCCCGACACTGCACTACCCACCCCCCCCGACACTGCTCTAACCCACCCCCCCCCCCGACACTGCTCTACCCCCCCCGACACTGCACTACCCCCCCCCGACACTGCTCTACCCCCCCCCGACACTGCACTACCCCCCCCCGACACTGCACTAACCCCCCCCCCCCGACACTGCACTACCCCCCCCGACACTGCTCTACCCACCCCCCCCCCCCGACACTGCTCTACACCCCCCTGACACTGCTCTACCCCCCCCCGACACTGCACTAACCCCCCCGACACTGCTCTACCCACCCCCCCCCGACACTGCACTACCCCCCGACACGCCACTGCATACCCCCCCCCGACACTGCACTACCCCCCCCGACACTGCACTACCCCCCCCCCGACACTGCACCTACCCCCCCCGACCTGCACTACCCCCCCCCGACACTGCATACCCCCCCCCGACACTGCACTACCACCCCCCCGACACTGCACTACCCCCCCCCCGACACTGCACTCCACCCCCCCCGACACTGGCACTACCCCCCCCGACGACTGCACACCCCCCCCCGACACTGCACTACCCCCCCCCGACACTGCACTACCACCCCCCGACACTGCACTCCCCCTCAACTGCACTACCCCCCCCCCGACACTGCACACCCCCCCACAACTGCACTACCCCCTCCCGACACTGACACCCCCCCCCCCACACTGCACTACCCCCCCCCCCCCGACACTGCAATACCCCCCCCCCGACACTGCACTACCCCCCCCCCGACACTGCACTACCCCCCCCCGACACTGCACTACCCCCCCCCCGACACTGCACTACCCCCCCCCGACACTGCACTACCCCCCCCCCCGACACTGCCTACCCCCCCCCCCGACACTGCACTACCCCCCCCCGACACTGCACTACCCCCCCCCGACACTGCTCTACCCCCCCCGACACTGCAACTACCCCCCACCACTGTAACCTCTAGAGCCCAGCATCTGCAGTTCCATGTGTCTACTCTCTGAACAAAGTCCTAAACAAACACAGGCACAAACTGATGGAGTAACTCCGCGGGTCAGGCTACATCTCTGGAGGAAATGGGTGCATTTCGAGTCAGGACCTTCTTCAGACTGAAGGTAGAGTGGATGGAGGGTGTGGGGGTGGGGGAACTGGAGGTAAGAAAAGGCTGGCAGCAGGTGACCTCAGGAAGGGTGGAGCCCACAATGGCCCATTGTTGGCTGGGGAAGAGGTTATAATGAAGGGTGGCAAGGAAACGAACAGTGGTATTAGCAGGATGACTAGGTTGGGGTGAGAGGGGGAGAGAGGGAATGCAGGGGTTATTTGAAATGAGAGTATTCAATGTTCATGCCACTGGGTTGTAAGATACCCTAGCAGAATATGAGGTGTTGTGCCTCCAATTTGTGTGGAAGGTCGTTATGGGAATGGGAAGGGTTAACAATGTTTGGAAAGTGGGAGATCACATGGGCCAAGGCGGACTGAGCATGTGTTCAGTCAAACGATCGGCCAGTCTTCGCTTGGTCGCGCCGATACATAGGAGCAATATACAGAGTGCTATGGATACAGTAGATGAGGTTGATCATTCTATCCCAGGTCCAACATGAGAAACATTGTCTGTTACTCCCACTGCAGATGCTGAGGGTGCAGAGGGTGATGGGTGTATGGAACGAGCAGCCACAGGAGGTAGTTGAGGCAGGTACTATAACAGCATTCAAATGCATTGGGCCAGGAACATGGATAGGAAAGGTTTAGCGGGAGATAGCCGAATGCAGGTAGGTGAGAATAGTATAGATGAGGGATCTTGGTCGGCATGGGCCAGTTGGGCTGAAGGGCATGTTTCCACGCTGTATGACTATGACTATAAATAGGATATGCAACGTGGTTAGTACGGGCAAGTTGGGCTGAAGGGCTGGTTTCTATTTATAACTCTGCTGCACCACAGTTTTGTCTCTGATCTTTCTACAAAGAGTGAACAAACCTGTGTTTAGATCTGAAGCCTGGTGTCAGATGGTGGGAGATCAGAGTGGGGAGAGGTGGCAGACAGCTGGGTGTACAGACTCCTTGTCCTTACCACCCTCCCTCTCTCTCCCTCCCTCCCGGCAGCACCTGGCATTTTACTGATCGCACCATTGCTCCATCATCCTGTCCCTCCTCCCAGCCTCCTCTCTGCCGCTACAACCCTTGCTTTCCCCTGACTCCTCACTCTCCCCTCCATCAGCCAGAGGTCTCTGCCTCTCTGCCTCTCTCACCCACAGACCAAGCTGACACTGCCCAGTGATGTGGATCAGGCTGGACTGGATTGAGACATAACAAACAATTCAGACCCTGTTCCACAGCATTTGGTCAAGTCATTTACAAATGAAGCACAGTTCCTCCAGACCTTAAGACATCAGCAACATTAATAATTCAAAAGTACATGTTCATAAGTTATAGGAGCAGAATTAGACCATTCGGCCCATCGTCTACCCAGCCATTGATGACTGATCTATCTTTCACTCTCAACCCCATTCTACTGCCTTCTCCCTGTAACCCCTGACACCTGTACTAATCAAGAATCTATCAACCCCCCCCCCCCCCCCCCCCCCTCCTCAGCCTTCTAAACTCCAGTGAGTACCGGCCCAGTGCCATCAAACGCTCATCATATGTTATCTCACTCATTCCTGGGATGATTTTCGTAAATCTCCTCTGGACTCTCTCTAAGGCCAGCACATGAGTAATGAGGAAGGGTTAGTTAGCAGTCTTGTTGTACGTGCCCCCTTGGGCAAGAGTGACCATAATATGGTTGAGTTCTTCATTAGGATGGAGAGTGACATTGTTAATTCAGAAACAATGGTTCTGAACTTAAAGAAAGGTAACTTTGAGGGTATGAGACGTGAATTGGCCAAGATTGACTGGCAATTAATTCTAAAAGGGTTGACGGTGGATATGCAATGGAAGACATTTAAAGACTGCATGGATGAACTACAAAAATTGTTCATCCCAGTTTGGCAAAAGAATAAATCAGGGAAGGTAGTGCATCCGTGGATAACAAGGGAAATCAGGGATAGTATCAAAGCGAAGGATGATGCGTACAAATTAGCCAGAAAAAGCAGCATACCGGAGGACTGGGAGAAATTCAGAGACCAGCAGAGGAGGACAAAGGGCTTAATTAGGAAAGGAAAAATAGATTATGAAAGAAAACTGGCAGGGAACATAAAAATTGACTGCAAAAGTTTTTATAGATATGTGAAAAAAAAGAGATTAGTTAAAACAAATGTAGGTCCCTTGCAGTCAGAAACAGGTGAGTTGCTCATGGGGAACAAGGATATGGCGGACCAATTGAATAACTACTTTGGTTCCGTCTTCACTAAGGAAGACATAAATAATCTGCCGGAAATAGCAGGGGATCGCGGGTCAAAGGAGTTGGAGGAATTGAGTGAAATCCAGGTTAGCCGGGAAGTGGTGTTGGGTAAATTAAATGGATTAAAGGCCGATAAATCCCCAGGGCCAGATAGGCTTCATCCCAGAGTACTTAAGGAAGTAGCTCCAGAAATAGTGGATGCATTAGTAATAATCTTTCAAAACTCTTTAGATTCTGGAGTAGTTCCTGAGGATTGGCGGGTAGCAAACGTAACCCCACTTTTTAAGAAGGGAGGGAGAGAGAAAACGGGGAATTACAAACCAGTTAGTCTAACATCGGTAGTGGGGAAACTGCTAGAGTCAGTTATTAAAGATGGGATAGCAGCACATTTGGAAAGTGGTGAAATCATTGGACAAAGTCAGCATGGATTTACAAAAGGTAAATCATGTCTGACGAATCTTATAGAATTTTTCGAGGATGTAACTAGTAGCGTGGATAGGGGAGAACCAGTGGATGTGGTGTATCTGGATTTCCAGAAGGCTTTCGACAAGGTCCCACATAAGAGATTAGTTTACAAACTTAAAGCACACGGCATTGGGGGTTCAGTATTGATGTGGATAGAGAACTGGCTGGCAAACAGGAAGCAAAGAGTAGGAGTAAACGGGTCCTTTTCACAATGGCAGGCAGTGACTAGTGGGGTACCGCAAGGCTCAGTGCTGGGACCCCAGCTATTTACAATATATATTAATGATCTGGATGAGGGAATTGAAGGCAATATCTCCAAGTTTGCAGATGACACTAAGCTGGGGGGCAGTGTTAGCTGTGAGGAGGATGCTAGGAGACTGCAAGGTGACTTGGATAGGCTGGGTGAGTGGGCAAATGTTTGGCAGATGCAGTATAATGTGGATAAATGTGAGGTTCTCCATTTTGGTGGCAAAAACAGGAAAGCATACTATTATCTAAATGGAGGCCGACTAGGAACAGGGGAGATGCAGCGAGACCTGGGTGTCATGGTACACCAGTCATTGAAAGTGGGCATGCAGGTGCAGCAGGCAGTGAAGAAAGCGAATGGTATGTTAGCTTTCATAGCAAAAGGATTTGAGTATAGGAGCAGGGAGGTTCTACTGCAGTTGTACAGGGTCTTGGTGAGACCACACCTGGAGTATTGCGTACAGTTTTGGTCTCCAAATCTGAGGAAGGACATTATTGTCATAGAGGGAGTGCAGAGAAGGTTCACCAGACTGATTCCTGGGATGTCAGGACTGTCTTATGAAGAAAGACTGGATAGACTTGGTTTATACTCTCTAGAATTTAGGAGATTGAGAGGGGATCTTATAGAAACTTACAAAATTCTTAAGGGGTTGGACAGGCTAGATGCAGGAAGATTGCTCCCGATGTTGGGGAAGTCCAGGACAAGGGGTCACAGCTTAAGGATAAGGGGGAAATCCTTTAAAACCGAGATGAGAAGAACTTTTTTCACACAGAGAGTGGTGAATCTCTGGAACTCCCTGCCACAGAGGGTAGTCGAGGCCAGTTCATTGGCTATATTTAAGAGGGAGTTAGATGTGGCCCTTGTGGCTAAGGGGATCAGAGGGTATGGAGAGAAGGCAGGTACGGGATACTGAGTGGATGATCAGCCATGATCATATTGAATGGCGGTGCAGGCTCGAAGGGCCGAATGGCCTACTCCTGCACCTAATTTCTATGTTTCTATGTTTCTATCCTTCCCAAGACATGAGGATCAAAATTGCTCACAATACTCCAAATGCGGTCTGACCAGAGCCTTCTGAAGCCTGAGCATCACATCCCTGTACACATTGCAACCCACCAAGGTGCCTCATCTACACTAGTCCCATTTGACCACGTTTGGCCCATATCCCTCTAAACCTTTCCTATCCATGTACCTGTCCAAATGTCTTTTAAATGGTGCTATAGTACCTGCCTCAACTACCTCCATTCATTCCATGCACTCACCATTCTCTGTGGAAAAAAGTTGCCCCTCATCTTCCCATTAAATATTTCCCCTCTTGTACATTCTCATTGAAATTGTTGATGTAAACCACAAAGAACAATGGGCCCAGCACCCATCCTGAGGTACACAACTAGTCACAGGCCTCCAGTCTGATAAGCAATCGTTCACCATCACCCTGCTTCCTTCCATGTAGCCAATATTCTATCCAGCCAGCTAGCTCTCCCTGGATGCCATGCGATCTGACCTGCCAGAGCAGCTTACCCTGTGGAACATATCACTCTCCGAACACCATATAGACTGGCCTCTCTTTAATTAACCTTCATGGTTTCTTCAAAAAAACTATTCCATTTGAAAGACACTGTCTCCCATGGACAAAAACATGCCAACTATCCCTAATCAACTCCTGCCTTTCCAAATAGCTGTACACACCGACCAATATGGTTTGGCTCACTGGTCTATAGTTCCCAGGCTTTTCCTTGTAGCCCTAAGGACCACATTAGAAGCACAAGGTACCAGGCACCCTCCAGTCACCTCACCAGTGTCCATTCATATACCAGGGCTCCTGTCATTTCTGCTCTAGCTTCCGACAAAACCTGAACAAAACCCTGCAAATGTATCTACCTTTGTGCATCTTAGGACATCCAATAAAGACTGTCCTCAAAACATTCAATTAACTGTGCCAAGTTCCCCAGCCTTCATGTCTTTCTCCACTGATAAAACAGAGGAGAAATAGTCATTCAGGATCTTGCCCATTTTCCCTGTGTGTCCGCTTTGGTTTCCCAAGTTCTGCCATCCCGGCTCCAACGTACCAGGCACACATATCTACCTATGACCTAGACTCAGCCACTGTCCTGACAGGCCTCTTGTATTGTAATAAATCCAGTTTCATCCAAACACCTTTACTTGCTCCCTATCATTCTCTGGTCTCTCCTCAACTCTCCATAGAAACTTCAAAAGTAGGTGCAGGAGAAGGCCATTCGACCCAGCACCGCCATTCAATATGATCATCCAAATTCCAGTACCCCGTTCCTGCATTTCCCCCCCATATCACTGACATCTGTCGTGATGTGGAGAGGGTGTTTCCACCAGTGGGAGAGTCTAGGACCAGAGGTTATAGCCTCAGAATTAAAGGGCGTTCCTTTAGAAAGGAGGAATTTCTTTAGGCAGAAGGGTGGTGAACCTGTGGAATTCATTGCCACAGAAGGCTATGGAGGTTGACAATGGATATTTTTACGACAGAGGTAGATAGACTCTTGATTAGTACCGGGAAGAAGGGAGGAGAATGGGGTTGAGAGGAAATGATAGATCAGCCATGACTGAATGGCGGAGTAGATTTATAACCATATAGCAATTACAGCATGGAAACAGGCCCTTCTAGTCCGTGCCGAACACCTATTCACCCCTAGTCCCATCTACCTGCACTCAGACCATAACCCTCCATTCCTTTCCCATCCATACACCTATCCAATTTATTTTTAAATGATAAAATCGAACCTGCCTCCACCACTTCCACTGCAAGCTCATTCCACACCGCTACCACTCTCTGAGTAAAAAGTTCCCCCTCATGTTCCCCCTAAACTTCTGTCCCTTAATTCTCAAGTCATGTCCCCTTGTTTGAATCTTCCCTACTCTCAATAAGAAAAGCATATCCACATCAACTCTGTCTATCCCTCTCATCATTTTAAAGACCTCTATCAAGTCCCCCCTTAACCTTCTGCGCTCCAAAGAATAAAGACCTAACTTGTTCAACCTTTCTCTGTAACTTAGTTGCTGAAACCCAGGCAACATTCTAGTAAATCTCCTCTGTTCTCTCTCTATTTTGTTGACATCCTTCCTATAATTTGGCGACCAGAAGTGTACACCATACTCCAGAATTGGCCTCACCAATGCCTTGTACAATGTTAACATTGATGGGCTGAATGGCCTAATTCTGCTCCTATCGCTGATGTACACGACCACTAGGCTGATAACTTCCTTGAATTTTCTCGAAGCCTCCGCGTGGTTCCAGACCAGTGCCTCCATGCCACCTCTTGCCGGTAGCGTTAGTGTGCAGGAATCACTAGTCGTTGCGGGCTCGGTGGGCCGATTGTCCTGCTTCCATGCTGTATCTCTGAAGTAAACTGCAGTAAACCTCTCGCTTCATTCAATGCACATCCATTTCTGACAGCTGCCACCCCCACCTCAATGTCTGCATATCCTGGTATACCAGCACCACACGTCCTACCCCTGCCCATACCCCTATCCCTTGGACCGGGGGTGTGGGATGTGAGCCAATCTCTGCCTGCACTGGGCTCTGACACGGGCAGGTTGCGGTGTCCGTATGTGGGAGTCGTGGCCGTGGTTGTCAAACAAACACAAAGACCAGGTATTGCACAGACATTTATTGGTTACAGCAGCTAATCAGGATCCACTCGAGGCTACTGACCAATCAGCAGCCCAGCTGGGATCCATTCAGGGACCATTGACAATTCAGCAGCCCAGCTGTGATCCGCTTGAGAAGATTGACCAATCAGCTGCCACTGCTGGGATCCAGTTGGGTGCTTTCGACCATTCAGCAGCCCCTCAGGGAGCGGCTCCGGACCTACTGACCAATGACCAGGCGGCTCATCATGGTCTTCAGCCACTGTTGCCGCTGCACGGCCGCCAGGAACTTGTTCCTCTCTCGAAAGGCCACGTCATCCGCCACCACCGTGCTCCTCCGCACCGCCTGCCCGCTGCTCACCCCCGCACCCAGCGTGCTCCTCCGCACCGCCTTCCCGCTGCTCACCCCCGCACCCAGCGAGGGGCAGCTCGGGCCGGGCATGACACCGGGGGCAACACGCTCCATCAGCCCCCGCTCCCCACTCACACACCTGCAGGGGGAGGGACAGAGAGACAGAGGGAGAGGGGTTATGTTCCTGCACAACACACACCGGGAGCTCACGGACCCTGGGGCAGCGGCTGCGGGTAACACTCATGTACCAGGGCAGCTGGAGATCAACAAGGAAGGGGGAACGGGGCTTTTGAAGGGCACAGATAGAGTGGATGTGGAGAGGATGTTTCCACTGGTGGGAGTGCGTAGGACCAGAGGCCTAGGCTCAGAAGAAGAGGACGTACCTATAGAAGGGAGATGAGGAGGAATGGTGGTGGTGAACCTGTGGAATTCATTACCACAGAAGGGAGGACAAGTGAATGGGTAGTTAAGGTGGAGATTTATATATTTATGATTGGCAAGGGTTTCAGGGATTATGGGGCGGGCAGGAGAATGGGGGTGAGAGGGGAAGGTACATCAGCCATGATTAAATGGCGGAGTAGGTTTGATGGGCCGAAAGGCATAATTCTGCTCCTGTAACTTATGGACCATTAGAAGAGCCACACGTCCAGGCTGCAGGGAGTTTCCTCATCACGGCCGAACTCACTGCTCCGTCCACTGAACCAATATTGTTTGGCTTACTGGTCTATAGTGGAACGAATGGTACATGAGCAGCACGTGCTTCATGTAGGTGGCCCCAGAATCACCAGTCATGGACAAACTGAAGGCACAACTGATGGTGCCTCAAGGAACTTTAACAAGTTATAAAACAAAATTACAAATTGAAGAATACTTTTATTATTTGTTGTTAGGGATAACCAGCTAACTCACATGGAGTCTTGAAGGAGGTGGTTAAATCCCCAGGTGTTGATGAGATCTACCCCAGGTAAATGAAGGAGGAGACATCAGAACATGGGCAATCCCGTATCTTGTCCGGCCACAGGAGAGGTCCCAGAGGACTGAAGAGTAGCGCAACTCCTTTGTGTCAGAAGGGAAGTATGAATCCAGAGAATTATAGGAGATAGGCACAAAATGCTGCAGTAACTCAGCGGGACAGGCAGCATCTCTGGAGAGAAGGAATGGGTGACGTTTCGGGTCAAGACCCTTCTTCAGACGTCTCAACCTGAAACGTCGCCCATTCCTTCTCAGCAGAAATGCTGCTTGTCCCGTTGAGTCACTCCAGTTTTTTATGTCTATCTTCCGTTTAAACCAGAAAATTCTTAAGGGGTTGGACAGGCTAGATGCAGGAAGATTGTTCGCGATGTTGGGGAAGTCCAGGACAAGGGGTCACAGTTCAAGGATAAAGGGGAAATCTTTTAGGACCGAGATGAGAAAAACATTTTTTACACAGAGTGGTGAATCTCTGGAATGCTCTGCCACAGAAGGTAGTTGAGGCCAGTTCATTGGCTATATTTAAGAGGGAGTTAGATGTGGCCCTTGTGGCTAAAGGGATCAGGGGGTATGGAGAGAAGGCAGGTACAGGATACTGAGTTGGATGATCAGCCACGATCATATTGAATGGCGGTGCAGGCTGGAAGGGCCGAATGGCCTACTCCTGCACCTATTTTCTATGTTTCTATCTGCAGTTCCTTCCTACACATCCAGGGAAGTGTCAGTGAGCTTCGAAACAGTTATAGGTAAATTAATGGAGACGATTCTTCTGGATACGATGTGCTCTCATTTGGATGGGAATGAGCTAATTTGGGACAGTCAGCATGGCCTTGCACATGGCAGTTCATGACATATGAATGTGGTTGTTTGAGGGGATGACGATGGCGATCGATGAGGGTAGGCATGTTGTCTATGTTGATTTTATGAATGCATTTGATAAAGTTCCCCTGTGTCGGCTGATCCAGCAGATTAAGATTCATGGTCGTATGAACCCATAACTGGCTTACTGATAGAAGGCTCGGTGTTGTGGTGGAAGGAGAATATTCAGTCAGCAGGTCAGTGACCAGTGGAATACCGCATGGATGTGTGCTAGAAACACTGTAGTTTGTGATATATATCAATAAACTTGGATGGGTCGCTTAGGAAGTTTGCAGATGGCACAATTGTTGGAGTTGTGGACAGTGAGGAAGGCTGTCAAAGAAAACAATGGGATATAGATCAGCAACATACACGGGCAGAGAAATGGCAGATGGAGTTTAATCTGAGCAAGTGAGGAAAAGTATAGAGTTAAGACCCCTAACAGAACTGATATCCAGGGAGATGCATAACTCCCTAAAAGCGGCAACACAAGCAGATAGAGTGGGAGAGAAGTAGTTAGCATGCTCGAGGGCCAGAAAGTATAAGGACCAGAAAGTCATATTGCAGCTTTATATGACTGGAGTATTGCGTACAGTTTTGGTCTCCTAATCTGAGGAAAGACATTCTTGCCATAGAGGGAGTACAGATAAGGTTCACCAGACTGATTCCTGGGATGTCAGGACTTTCATATGAAGAAAGACTGGATAGACTCGGCTTGTACTCGCTAGAATTTAGAAGATTGAGGAGGGATCTTATAAAAACTTACAAAATTCTTAAGGGGTTGGACAGGCTAGATGCAGGAAGATTGTTCCCGATGTTTGGGGAAGTCCAGAACAATGGGTCACAGTTTAAGGATAAGGGGGAAATTTTTTAGGACCGAGATGAGAAAAAAGATTTTCACACAGAGAGTGGTGAATCTCTGGAATTCTCTGCCACAGATGGTAGTTGAGGCCATTCATTGGCTATATTTAAGAGGGAGTTAGATGTGGCCTTTGTGGCTAAAGGGATCAGGGGGTATGGAGAGAAGGCAGGTACAGGATACTGAGTTGGATGATCAGCCATGATCATGCTGAATGGCGGTGCAGGCTCGAATGGCCTACTCCTGCACCTACTTTCTATGTTTGGTTAGACTGCATTTGGAGTATTGCACACAGGTCTGGTCACCCAAATACAGCAGGGATGTAGAGGCTTTGGAGATGTTTACCAGAACAATGCGTGGATAAGGAGAGGTTTTACAAACTTGGATTGTTTTCTCTGGAATGTCGACGGCAGAATAATAAAAATATATATAATGATGAGGGGCACAAATAGGGTAGACAGTCAGAAACTTACTTCCCACGGTGGAAATATTAAAGACTAGAGGGCATAGCTCGATGAGAGTGGGATAATTACAGGACAGGTGCTACATCTTGGCAGGACAAATAAAAATAGGACGTACATGGTAAATGGTAGGGAATTGAGGAATGCAGTTGAACAGAGGGATCTAGGAATAACTGTGCACAGTTCCCTGAAGGTGGAATCTCATATAGATAGGGTGGTAAAGAAAGCTTTTGGTGTGCTGGCCTTTATAAATCAGAGCATTGAGTATAGAAGTTGGGATGTAATGTTAAAATTGTACAAGGCATTGGTGAGACCAATTCTGGAGTATGGTGTACAATTTTGGTCGCCCAATTATAGGAAGGATGTCAACAAAATAGAGAGAGTACAGAGGAGATTTACTAGAATGTTGTCTGGGTTTCAGCAACTAAGTTACAGAGAAAGGTTGAATAAGTTAGGTCTTTATTCTCTGGAGCGCAGAAGGTTAAGGGGGGGACTTGATAGAGGTCTTTAAAATGATGAGAGGGATAGACACAGTTGACGTGGATAAGCTTTTCCCATTGAGAGTAGGGAAGATTCAAACAAGAGGACATGACTTCAGAATTAAGGGACAGAAGTTTAGGGGTAACATGAGGGGGAACTTCTTTACTCAGAGAGTGGTAGCGGTGTGGAATGAGCTTCCAGTGGAAGTGGTGGAGGCAGGTTCGTTGGTATCATTTAAAAATAAATTGGATAGGTATATGGATGAGAAGGGAATGGAGGGTTATGGTCTGAGTGCAGGCAGGTGGGACTAGGGGGAAATAATTGTTCGGCACGGACTTGTAGGGCCGAGATGGCCTGTTTCCGTGCTGTAATTGTTATATGGTTATATGGGGCAGTGGGCCGGCGAGTCCTGGAATGAGCCCAGCTCCCTCCCACTCCACCGCCGGCCAGTGAGACCCCAGGGCCGGTGTAGCTGTGCTGAGGGCGGCTTTACCTGCGGATGTGACCGGCTGATGCTGGAGCGGGCCCGGTGCCCGGGGGCAGCACACAGCTTAGGATCAGCGCCATCAGTAGTGCCCGGGGGCAGCACCAAGCCTCCATCACCTGCGGGCAGACAAGAGACTCAGCCCCTGGTGGCTAAAGAGACGGGCAGGTCGAGGCCGCACCTACTGTGACCCGGGGAGTGGAAATCTCCAACCGGACCGTCCACAAACTAACACTCTAACACACACACACACACTCTAAAACACACACACACTCTAAAACACACACACACACTCTAAAACACACACTCTAACACACACTCTAACACACACACTCTAACACACACAAACACACACTCTAACACACACTCTAACACACACACACACTCTAACACACACACTCTAACACACACACTCTCTAACACACACTAACACACACACACTATCCAGTGCTGAGTGATGTGCTACGTGGAGCTTTCCAGCCAGATGTACTACATCCAGATCTCGCCGGGACCCGCGTGGGTTTTCTCTGGGTGCTCCAGTTTCCTCCAACATTCCAATAACGTACAGGTTTGTGGGTTAATTGGCTACGGTAAAATTATAAATGATCCCAATTGAATAAACTACCTATTAGTTAACTCACTGTGAGATTCTACCCTAATTAACGACTGTTTGATTCACCCACAAATTAACTGTCTAATTATCTATGACCTAATTTCTCATTGCTTATGGTTAGTTATTATTGGTTAACTGCCTGCGAATTAATGCTGCACCATACATTGAATAATGTATTCATTGCACTGCGGTTTCACACTGGTCATGACTGTTTAACCAACATAGAAACATAGAAAATAGGTGCAGGAGGAGGCCATTCAGCCCTTCGAGCCAGCACCGCCATTCATTGTGATCATGGCAGATCGTCCCCTATCAATAACCCGTGCCTGCCTTCTCCCCATATCCCTCGACTCCACTAGCCCCTAGAGCTCTATCTAACTCTCTCTTAAATCCATCCAGTGACTTGGCCTCCACTGCCCTCTGTGGCAGGGAATTCCACAAATTCACAACTCTCTGGGTGAAAACGTTTTTTTCTCACCTCAGTCTTAAATGACCTCCCCTTTACTCTAAGGCTATGGCCCCTGGTTCTGGACTTGCCTAACTGGGAACATTTTTACTGCATCTAGCTTGGCCAGTCCTTTTATATGTTTCTATAAGAACCCCCTCATCCTTCTAAACTCCAGTGAATACAAGCCTAGTCTTTTCAATCTTTCCTCATATGACAGTCCCGCCATCCCAGGGATCAATCTGGTGAACCTACGCTGCACTGCCTCAATCACAAGGATGTCCTTCCTCAAATACTGTTAATTGTTTACTAAGTAATTGACCTTAAGTTAACGGCCATGCCAATTATAGTAATTAATCAATGAAAGGCTAATTATCAATTAATTAAATCACCCCAATTAACTACCAATTGCTACACACTATTGTGTAGGCACAAACTGCTGAAGTAACTCAGCGGGACAGGCAGCATCTCTGGAGAGATGGAATGGGTTACATCTCGGGTCTGAAGAAGGGTCTCGACCCGAAACGTCACCAATAGTCAGCTTTTTGTGTCTCTCTTTGCTGACTATTGTTGGTTAAACATTGGCTGCCCGTTGGCTAACTGCTAACTAACACTCATCCATTTGTCACTGGTCAAGTGATCTGATTAGTTAACTGACCATTTACGTTGCATATCACTGGCTAACTGGGCAGTAAGGATTCTAACAATAAATATTACAGTGTAAACATTTCTTTTCTGACACGACAAAGTCCAAGAAGCTTACGTTTCCTCCTGTGGATGCTGGCCGGGGCTTGCTTCTGTTGCTCCTCTTGTCGGAAGGATGGTGGAGGGGTGTGGAAAGGAGAGGGTTGGAGTAAAAGTGGCGGACAGAGAGCTAGCTCCCTGCCTTCACTGGGTGCCCAGCTCCAAGTCAGTGTGTGTGGGTGGCACTGAGGAAGTCTTGCTGTCAGCTCCCTCAGTTGTGACTGAGACACAGCCCGTCCCCCTCCCCTGAACTCGGTGCTAGGAGTTGTCAGAGGGGTGGGACTGGCGACAGAATGTGAGAGAGAAAGACTGATCACCTCTGCACCCTTCACTTTGCTCTTGATAAGCACATATCGTGCAGAGAAGTTTTCAAATGTAGCATTCCTGTCTACTTTAACATGAACTCCTTTGAAAAGGTTATAAACGGCACGAACATCAAACGTTCACGATGACAGCAGAGGGACTGTCAGCTACTGTGTCTGCACCCACTGTGATATCAAATTAAAAATAGTCTGCCTGTACCCCCTACCCCCCAGTCTGTTCATCTGTCTGTCTCAATACCTTTTAGTTTGGAGATACAGCGCGGAAATAGGCCCTTCGGCCCACCGAGACCGTGCCGACTAGCGATCCTCGCACACTAACACTAACCTGCACACACTGGGGACACTTTACAATTCACCTATACGTCTTAGGAGAGTGGGAGGAAACCAGAGCACCCGGAGAAAACCCATGCAGGTGACGGGGAGAACGCACCCGGGTCTCTGGCGCCGTGAGGCTGCAACTCCACTCCCCTTTCTACAAATGTGACCGAAGAAATGCTTTCTAGATGTGCAACGTAACTACCCAACTTTTCAACTCAATGCCCCACCAATGAAGGCAAACAATACTCCTACACGAGCCACTTGTGGGGCCACTTGCTATGCATCTGCACACCACAATCCCTCTGTATATCAACATTCCTAAAGGTCCTGCCATTTACTGTCTGTGCTCCTCTGGCATTTGACCTCCAAAAATGTAACAACTCGTATTTAGTTTAGAGATACAGCGCGGAAACAGGCCCTTCGACCCACCGAGTCCGTCCCGACCAGCGATCCCCGCACATTAAGACTATCCTACACACACTAGGGACACTATACACATACACCAAGCAAATTAACTTGGAGTGTGGGGGGAACCGAAGATCTCGGAGAAAACCCACGCGGTCACGGGGAGAACGTACAAACTCCGTACAGACAGCACCCGTAGTCGGGATCGAACCCTGGTCTCCGGCGCTGCAAGCGCTGTAAGGCAGCATCTCCACCGCCATTGCAGCAATAAGGAGCAGAAACAGGGGGCAGTAGACCTGGGACAGATGTTTGAGGGTAAATCTACATCTAACGTGGGGGTCTTTCAAAAGGCCAGCTGGTTAGAGTTCAGGTCAGAACCAGGATGTTACTTTGCGAATGAAAGGTAGTGTGTGTAGGCTTGTGTTAGTGTGCGGGGATCGCTGGTCAGTGCGGACTCGGTGGGCCGAAGGGCCTGTTTCCACTCTGTATCTCTAAACTAAAACTAAATTAGCCTTGCCCACTTTATTACTATGAACCCGAGGACCATTCTTATCTTAATCCATAAGATTAAGATATGGATAAGGCCGTTTTATAACATTCTGATCACTGTTCCCAAAATGCTCCCCTGTATATCACTGTCCCATCAAAGCCCTGGGACTGGGGCAAGCTAAAGAGCAAATCTATTTCACATGTTGTCAAGCTGGAAAGGGTACAGATAAGTTTTACGAGGATGCTGCCTGCCTGTCCTAGCAGCAATAAAAGCTTTTCATTGTACCTTGTCACAATAAACTAAAGGGCCTGTCACACTTTCACAACTTCATTCTTTCATCCCAACCATTTTTTTTACTCCTGGACTTTTTTATCGGGCTGGAAAAACGTCCCAACTTACCTGATGCCAGGAGTACCTACGGCTGGCATAACGAGCCGCTACGATATATCTACGAACTCCTACGGACTCATTACGAACATTCTGCGAGTTTGAATCAGGGGGAAACGCGGGAGAATTCGTGAATTACCTCGGGAAAGTGGGACAGCCCTTTAACTGAAATGGAGTAAACATGATGGGCCAAATGGTGTAATTCTGCTCCTATAACTTATGAAAATGATCTGCTGAGTGACTCCAGCACTTTGTATCTTTTTTTTGTAGCCAGAATCTGTAGTTCGAGTCTCATAAGATCATAAGACTAAGCAATAATAACTGTCTGAGAAAGCATTGGGCACTAAAAAGTAAATTAAGTACATTATGATTTGCTCAAATACAAATTTCAAAACCATTTAGCATTTTAACAGGAGAATTTTTAAAAGTAGTATCACAGAATAGTGTCACAGGAAGTCTGAGAAGGAAATGTATTCCGAGCCTCACCAAACCTCCTTCAATTCAAGTCATGAGATAGTAGTAGAATTAGGCCATTCAGCCCAACAAGTCTACTCCGTCATTCAATCATGGCTGATGGATTAAAGAGAGAGTTAGATAGAGCTCTAGGGGCTAGTGGAATCAAGGGATATGGGGGAGAAGGCAGGCACGGGTTATTGATAGGACACGATCCGCCATGATCACAATGAATGGTGGTGCTGACTCAAAGGGCCGAATGGCCTCCTCCTGCGCCTATTTTCTATGTTTCTATGATCTATCTCTCCCTCCTAACCCCATTCTCCTGCCTTCTCCCCATAACCTCTGACACCCGTACTAATCAAGAATCTATCTATCTATCTCTGCCTTAAATATATCCACTGGCTTGGCCTCCACAGATTCACCACCCTCTGACTAAAGAAATTAAATTAATTAAATTGGAACCAAAAGCCCAGGAGCAGGTGTAAGGACTGGGTGCAAGTTTGGTTTGAGATAACCAAATAACTAAGTGTGGGCGGTGACACCAATCATTGACACCATTGGTCTCTCTCAACAAGGCATGATTATTCCCCAGGTGACTCCTGAATTCACAAGTGGGATTGAGTGTGTGGCTCAGGATAAAGTGAGGGAGTCCACCACTGCCCTGGTGTCTGTTTGCTGGAGTCTGGAACAAGGATGGGGGTTGCACAAAGCCTGCTTGTATTACTGCTGATCACTGCCTTGTGCAGTTCCCAGCTGGTTGTAGGTAAGACCCACACCATCCCAGTGAACACATCCTGCCCGACACTGTTTCACAGTGATTAATGCTGTTTGCTGCTTCCTGGCTGAGACAGCTTTTAGTTTTCACAGAGTGGAAATGTCACACTGGAGGGTGTAGGTTTAAGGTGAGAGGGGGAAGGTTTAAAGGGGCGAAGATGGTGAGTGTGTGGAACACACTGCAGAGGTGGTGCTGGAGGGCAGCTATGGTGGTGGTGGTGTTTAAGAGGATTTTCAATAGGCATATGGAAGTAAAGGGAATGGATGCTATTCAGGCAGAGGAGATTGGTTTAACTTTGCTTCATGTTTGGCACAGATACTGGGTTGGTGGGCCTGTTCCTGTTCTGTACTTGTCCTTGTGCTGGGGTGATGTTGAAGGGCCTGTTTCCATGCTATGTAACTAAAGTCGCTGTGCTCCACACAAATGCAATGCCATGAGCTGCTGTGTTCTCTTCCAGACTACAGCATCGCACCCTACACTGGAGACCTATCCCGCTTTGCCACATTAGTGTGGCTGCGACCTGCACACTGCCTGTTTGACATGTGGGTGGCCCAGACACCCAACATTGTGGACCGACCCCGCTCCACAATGTCCATAGTGGTTGATGTTTTGAGAGAAGGTGAGTGTGCTGCTCGTGAGGCATTTTGGTATCTGGACCCTGTTGTCAATTTGTTGATTCTGGCGACATTCCCAACACTTGCCTTTCTCCTGTGTTATCTCTGCCAGTGAGCGGTGGATCTGCTGACCCATGTCTGTGGTGCCACCTGGGGACAAGGCCAGGGGTCCAGAGCTTGAGTGAAGCCATGCTCCTTGTGGTGGAGAAAGGAACTGCAGATGCTGATTTATACTTGGGATTGGGGATTAGTTGTCATGAGTAACATAGAAACTAGGTGCAGGAGTGAGCCGTTCTGCCCTTCGAGCCTGCACCGCCATTCAATATGATCATGGCTGATCATCCAAAATCAGGACCCCATTCCTGCTTTCTCCCCATATCCCTTGATTATGTTAGCCCGAAGAGCTACACCTAACTCTTTTGAAAGGTACAGTGAAAAACATGTGCTAACCAGTCATTGAAAAGCCAATACATGATTACAATCAAGCCGTCCACAGTGTACTGATGCATGATTATGCAAAGTGCTGGAGTAACTCTGGGCCAGGCGGCATCGGGGGGGGGGGGGGTGGGGAGAGAAATAAAAGGATGGGTGATGTTTCGGGTTGGGACCTTTCTTCAGACTGGACAATCTGAAGAAGGGTTCTGACCCAAAACGTCTCCCAGCCTTTGTCTCCAGAGATGCTGCCTGAGTTACTCCAGCTCTCTGTGTCTATCAATCATGGTTGACCACATGGTGTGTGAATCGCTGGGCTAGTGTACAACAATGTGAGTTTTAACCCAGGATAGAGGTGTAGAGAACATGGGTTTAAGATGAGGCGGGCAGATTTAATGGGAATCTGAGGAGGTGGGTCTTTGTAGTGAGCTGCCTGGGGCAGTTGAGGCAGGTACAATAACACGATGTTTGGACAGATGCATGGCTAGGAAAGGTTTTGAAGGATGTGCTGAACTTGGGCAACTGGGACTAGCATCTTGGTCAAGGGGCTGAAGGGCCTGTTTCCATGATTCTATAACCTGAGGGGGTGGATTAATTGTTTGATCCTTGCTTTCTTCAGCAGACAACAGCACGTTTATATTGCCCCAGAAATACCCCGTGCCTCTCTGTAAAGACTTCCCCTCGGCACCACTGGAGCCTGCCTACCGAATGGGCCCCAGAATGGCTTGCAGGAATGGCTCCTGCATTGAGAATGTGTTGCCAGGACAGGCCTTCAGGTAGGTGTTCCAATGTTCCCTCCACTTCAACATTAGCTCAGTCTGTGGCCTGCTGGAGCAATCTCAGCTCTGGTTTTCCTCAAATTAGGAGACCAAGACTGCACACAATACTCCAGGTGTGGTCCTCACTAGGGCCCTGTACAACTGCAGAAGGTCTGCTTTACTCCTATCCTCAACTCCTCTCATTATGAAGGCCAACATGCCATTAACTTTCTTCACTGCCTGCTGTACCTGCATGCTTACTTTCAGTGACTGATGTACAAAGACACCCAGGTCTCATTGCATTTCCCCTTATCCTAATCTGACAGCATTCAGATAATAATCTGCCGCCTTGATCTTGCCACCAAAGATAACCTCACATTTATCCACGTTATACTGCATCTGCCCACTCATCCAACCTATCCAAGTCGCCCTGCATCCTCCTCACAGTTCACACTGCCACCCAGCTTTGTGTCATTTGCAAATTTGCTAATGTTACTTTTAGTTCCTTCATCTAAATCATTAATATATATTGTAAATACCTGCGGTCCCAGCACCGAGCCTTGCGGTACCCCGCTAGTCACTGCCTGCCATTTTGTATTGGGACCTGTTAATTTATACTTTTTGTTTCCTGTCTGCCAACCAATTTTCTATCCATGTCAATAACCTGACCCCAATACCATGTGATCTAAATTGCTGCCTTACAGCGCTTGCAGCGCGGGAGACCAGGATTTGATCCCGACTACGGGTGCTGTCTGTACAGAGTTTGTACTTTCTCCCTGTGACTGCTTGAGATCTGTCCGAGATCTCGGAGATCTTCGGTTTCCTCCCACACTCCAAAGACGTACAGGTTTGTAGGTTTATTGGTTTGGTATAAATGTAAATGACCCCTAGTGTTTGTGTGGGATAACGTTGGTGTGCGAGGATCGCTGGTCAGTGTGGACTCGGTGGTCTGAAGGTCCTGTTTCCGTGGTGTATTTCTAAACAAAACTATCCCAAAGTCTTGAATGCCATTAACGTATCTGCTTCGACCAGCGTCCCTGGCAGCACGTTGCAGGTCCTCGCTACCCTGTTTAAACATAAACTTGCCACGCACATCTCCTTTAAACATTGCCCCTCTCACATTCAAGCTATGCTCTTGAGTTTCTGTTTTTTCCTATACGAGGGAGGGGGGGGTCGGGGAGAGATTCTGACAGTCTGCCAATCTGTAAATAAATCGTTCTGTCTTCGCAACGTTGGACTAGCTATGTTTTATCCCCCATTTATGTTGCAGTGAGTTTAAACAAGGAGGGTCTATGATGTCAAATGTTCAATGACCTATTATTGTTAGTTTGGAGATACAGCACGGAAACATGCCCTTCAGTCACCAACCAATGATCACCGTACGTTAACACTACCCTACACACACTGGGGACAATTTATATTTATACAAACACAATTAATCTACAAACCTGTACATTTTTGGAGTGGGGGAGGAAACGGGATCTCAGAAAATTCTTGCGGTCATGGTGTGAATGTACAAACTCCTTACAGACAGCACCTGTAGTTGGGATCGAGCCTCGGTCTCGTGCTGCAAGGCAGCAACTCTACCACTGCGCCACTGTGCTGCCAATAGACCACGTACTGCTCCTGGGATCTATAAGATGATGTCCAAGATGGAGGTCTAATGGCTTTGTCTGTCCTTTCAGAATTCGCTACACACTTCAGGATGTATCTGGCAATCCCTTGATCATGACACAGTGGTCTGATTCCATCTCGACAATAGGTGAGATATCTTTCTACCATTTGGATTTTGGAGGTGGTTGAGATGGGGGATGATCCTCTCACAGTGGGAGGTATCACATGGGCATGGGCATTCAGACCACTGTCACCTTCGCCAGGATGTTACCTGGGCCTGTACACAATGCTGGAGTAACTCAGCGGGTCAGGCAGCACCTCTGGAGGACAAGAATAGGTGATGTTTTTCATCTGAACCCTTCTTCAGACTACCTGGGGTTGTGGATTTGTGTTACAGGAAGAGGTTGATAGGCTGGGTCTCTTCTTTGGAGCACAGGAAGCTGAGGGGTGACCTAATTAAAATACCTAATGTGGGGGCAGCACAGTGGCACAGCAGTAAACGTAGAAAATATGTGCAGGAGGAGGCCATTCGGCCCTTCGAGCCAGCTCCACCATTCATTGTGATCATGGCTGTTCGTCCCCAATCAATAACCCGTGCCTGCCTTCTCCCCATATCCCTTGACTCCACTAGCCCCTAGAGCTCTATCTAACTCGCTCTTAAATCCATCCAGTGACTTACATAGAAACATAGAAAATAGGTGCAGGAGTAGGCCATTCGGCCCTTCGAGCCTCCACCGCCATTCAATATGCTCATGGCTGATCATCCAACTCAGTATCCCCTTAGCCACAAGGGCCACATCTAACTCCCTATTAGATATAGCCAATGAACTGGCCTCAATTATCTTCTGTGGCAGAGAATTCGAGAGATTCACTACTCTCTGTGTGAAAAATGTTTAGAGGGGTTTAAACGGTTTAGGGATGTTTAAAGGGCTTCAGAGCGGCTAGAGGGGGTTTAGAGGGGATTTAGAGGAGTTCAGAGGGTCCCAGAGGAGTTTAGAGACATTATAAGCCCCCGTGAGAAATTGTACTCCTCTGAAATTGAATATAGACATAAAGCTGGAGTAAATCAGCAGGACAGGCAGCGCAGCGACTCTGGAGAGAAGACCCTTCTTCAGACTAAACTGAACTCCCGTCGGTGAGAGTACTTGTGATTGTCTGAAGAAGGGTCTCAACCAGAAACGCAACCCTCTCCCCAGAGCCCATGCCCGTCCCGCTGAGCCACCTTCAACTTCAGAGCCAAACAAAAAACAGAGTGCTGGAGGAACTCAGCGGGCCAGGCGGCTGCCCCACCCGCAGGGTTTCTCCAGCATTTTTGTCTTCTGCAAAACGTCAACGATTCTGGGGATGCCGAGGTGACAGGGAGCGGGAGAGAGAGCGAGAGAGAGAGAGGGAGGGAGAGAGTAAAACACAGACACAACGTGGGTCGGTAGGTGAATGACTAACCTGCACACCAGGAAGAAGCCCCTTCTCGCGGTTCGGGGCCCTCACTCATGATGGTGAGTTTAAAGAAATTCTCAATGTGTCATCGATCTACATTCCTCAGAAAATTTAATTGTGTTTTAAACAAGTATTAATGACGGTGCATGAATTTAATTCAAAGGAACACGGCGTCATTAATACTTGTTCAAAACACAATAACATTTACTGAGGAATGCGGATGGATGCATTGATGACTTGGTATAACAACGTGTGAACTACTTGCTGTTAAGAAGTGCTAACAGTACTAGTTAACAACTCGTTTGTGTCTGATGGCCGTGCAGCGGTTGTTATATACAAAGATCCTATAGTGGAGTTCTGCTAGAAGATCTTTGGTTATACATGTTCGTTTAAAAAAAAAAATCCGGATGGCGAATTTAAAAAAAAACTTTAACAAAGAGAATTCGTATTTCCGTACGAAATACGGAACATTAGTGTGGGGCCCCCCTTAGGCGCGGGGCCCAGTTGGGAGCAATCGGTCAAATCGGCTTAAGGCCGGCCCTGCACCTAGGACTCGTTGCATCTCCCCTTTTCCTAATCGGCCACTGGCCTCCACCGGACTTGGCCTCCACTGCCCTCTGTGGCAGGGAATTCAATAAATTCACAACTCTCTGGGTGAAAACGTTTTTTCTCTCCTCAGTCTTAAATGGCCACCCCTTTATTCTAAGACTGTGACCCCTGATTCTGGACTCACCCCACATTGGAAACATTTTTCCTGCATTTAGCTTGGCCAGTCCTTTTATAATTTTATATGTAGAGTTGCTACCTTACAGTGCCAGAGACCCGGGTTTGATTATGACAATGGATGCTGTCTGTATGGAGTTTGTACGTTTTCCTCATGATCGTGAGGGTTTTCTCCAAGTGTTTGTTTCCTCCAGACGTACACTGGGGCCACACTTAGAATAAAGGGGAGCTCATTTAAAAAAATAAATTGGATAGTTATGTGGACGGGAAAGGAATGGAGGGTTATGGTCTGAGCGCAGGTATATGGGACTAGGGGAGAATACGTGTTCGGCACGGACTAGAAGGGTCGAGATGGCCTGTTTCCGTGCTGTAATTGTTATTTAAGACTGAGGTGAGAAAAAACGTTTTCACCCAGAGAGTTGTGAATTTGTGGAATTCCCTGCCACAGAGGGCAGTGGAGGCCAAGTCACTGGATGGATTTAAGAGAGTTAGATAGAGCTCTAGGGGCTAGTGGAGTCGAGGGATATGGGGAGAAGGCAGGCACGGGTTATTGATTGGGGACGATCAGCCATGATCACAATGAATGGCGGTGCTGGCTCGAAGGGCCGAATGGCCGCCTCCTGCACCTATTTTCTATGTTTCTACATGTTCATAGATTAATTGGTTTATTTAAATGATCCCTAGTGTGTAGGAACATTCTGGTGCATAGGGTGATCGCTGGTCAGTCGAAGGGCTTGTTGCCATGTTGTATCTCTGAAGTAATGAGTACGAGATCAAGAGGAGCATAGATAGTCATTTTCCCAGAGCAGAGCATTCTAAAACTAGTGCGTGGGTTTAAGGGGAGAGATTTCAGAGAGATCGCTGGTACACGTTTCACTGGGGGGTACTCTGCATGTGGAATAAGTTGTCAAAGGAAGATATAAAAACAGATACGGAGCTGGTCCCGACATCGCGCGGGGCTCCGAAAAACTGACAATGTTAAAAAATTCCGTGCGGCAACGGCCTGCTGGCCCACAGCCGCCTCAACGCCGTACGCACAGCCTCGACGGGCATACGCAGCATCTCAATGCCGTACGTCACGCGCGAACTTCCAGCGGACTTCACGTCACTCACTCTACCTCCGCACGACCCCCACTTCCGGTTTGGTCGCGCTCGCCACATGCAGTCGCATGCTCGTGGGACAGGCCTTTTATTCTTAAAATGTGGCCCTTGGTTCTGGACTCCCCCAACATCGGGAACATATTTCCTGCCTCTAGTGTGTCCAAACCTTTAACCTTGTGTTTCAATAAGATCCCTTCTCATCCTTCCAAATTCCAGAGTATACAAGTCCAGCTGCTCCATTCTATCAACATATGATGGTCCCACCATCCCAGGAATTAACCTCATGAACCTATGCTGCACTCCCTCAATAGCAAGAATGTCCTTCCTCAAATTTGGAGACCAAAACTGCACACAATGCTCTAGGTGTGGTCTCACTAGGGCCCTGTACAACTGCAGATGGACCTCTTTGCTCCTATACTCAACTCCTTTTGTTATGAAGGCCAACATGCCATTCGCTTTCTTCACTGCCTGTTGTACCTGCATGCTTACTTTCATAGACTGATGAACAAGGACCCCTAAATCTAGCTGTACCAATTTGACACCATTCAAATAATAATCTGCCTTCCTGTTTTTGCCACCAAAGTGGATAACCTCACATTTATCCACATTAAACTATATCTGCCATGCATCTGCCCACTCACCCAACCTGTCCAAGTCACCCTGCATTCTCATAGCATCCTCCTCACAGTTTACACTGCCACCCAGCTTTGTGTCATCTGCAAATTTTCTAATGTTATTTTTAATCCCTTCATGTAAATCATTAATGTATATTATAAATAGCTGTGGTCCCAGCACTGAGCCTTGCGCTACCTCACTAGTCACTGCCTGCCATTCTGAAAATCCCTACTCTTTGTTTCCTGTCTGACCACCAATGTTTTATCCATGTCAGTACCCTACCCCCAATACCATGTGCTCTAATTTTGCTCACTAATCTATGTGGGACCTTATCAAATGTTTTCTGAAAGTCCAGGCACACTACATCCACTGCCTCTCCCTTGTCCATTTACCCAGTTGCACACTCAAAGAATTCCAGAAGATTAGTCAAGCATGATTGCCCCTTCGTAAATCCATGCTGACTCGATCCTGTTACTGCTATCCAAAAGTGCCACTATTTCATCTTTTATCATTGACTCCAGCATCTTCCCCACCACCGATGTCAGGCTAACTGGTCTATAATTCCCTGTTTTCTTTCTCCCGCCTTTCTTAAAAAGTGGGATAACTTTAGCTACCCTCCAATCCACTGGAACTGATCCTGAATCTTTAGAACATTGGAAAATGCCTCCATGATTTCTAGAGCCGCTTCCTTCAGTACCCTTTGATGCAGACCATCAGGCCCTCGGGATTTATCAGCTTTCAGTCCCATCAGTCTGCCCAACACCATTTCCTGCCTAATGTGAAATTAGACCAGTGGTCACAGCATGGTGTGTGTGTGTGATTGCATTGGCGAGTGCAGAGGATATTCACCAGGATGGTGCCTGGACTCGAGGACCAGCTATGGGGAGAGATGGGGTAAGCTGGGCTAGTCTTCACCAGAGCAGAGGTATAAGATGATATTAAGTGGGGTGGATAATGTTGAAGAAGGGAATATTTCCCATTTCCCCCCAGTAGAGGCATAGAAAGGGCTTTGAGGGGTGGACAAAGGTGGGAGGTTCAGATGTTTTGTTTATTCTGGTCAGCCTGGACCTCTTGACCTGAGGTGCTGACGGACTTGTGATGCACTACACACCAGGCATCTTGACCAGCAACGTCAAGGCACAAAGGATCCACTCAATGTGGATGAATGATTAGTGTGGGTGGAGAGGATACAGTGGGTGAGGGCCTGTTTCTGTGCTGCATTAATTTAAGTGGGTTCTGTAGCCACCCAGGATGGGAGTATTGGGATGTTGCCAGGACTAGAGGGTCTGAGCTATAGGGAGAGGGTGAGTGGGCTGGGACTCCATTCCCTGGAGTGCAGGAGGATGAGGAATGATCTTGTAGAGGTGTATAGAATCATGAGGAATAGATTGGGTCGATGCGTAGAGCCTCTTGCCCAGAGTAGGTGAATTGAGGACATGGGTTTCAGGTGAGGGGGAAGAGATTTAATTGGAATCTGAGGGGTAACTCTGTCACACAAAGGGTGGTGGGTGTATGAACAAGTTGCCAGAGGAGGTAGATGAGGCTGGGACTATCCCAATGTTGAAACAGATATGGACAGGTTTGGATGGATGTGGGCAGATGGGACAAGTGTCGCTGTGACATGTTGGCTGGTGTGGGCAAGTTGGGCTGAAGGGCCTGTTTCTACACTGTATCACTCTATGACACTAACCTGCCCCATTTCCCCTGCAGATGAGCCAGCAAGTTACGTGTCTATCCAGGCGTGGGGCGCTGGACTGCGATCCGGGTCTATGGTGGTGATCACCGTGCTCCTCGCAGTGGCTATCTTCATCCTGATCGTTAGCTTTGCTGCCGCTGTAACCATGGGCTGGAGATAAACTTTCATTGGGGAATATTCTTAATTTTCCACAATAAATCACTGCTGGATTGTAACCATATCACATAGGATTTTTATTCCTGCTGAAGTCAGTATGGTTTTGTGAAAGGGAGATCTTGCCTGACAAACTTTTTGGATTTCTGTGAGGAATTATATAGCAGGATAGATGGAGTCGGTGGATGTTGTTTACCTGGATTTTCAGAAGGTCTTTAAGGTGCTGCATGTGAGATTGCTAAGGAAGATGAGAGCCCATGGTATCAAAGGGCAGATGCTTGCATGGATATCGGGTTGGCTGGATGGCAGAAGGCAAAGAGTGGCAGGCAACGAGAAAAGGCACACTTTATTGCCAGTGACTAGCGGAGTCCACAGGGGTCGGTGCTTGGGCCGCTACTCTTCACGTTGTATATTAATGGTTTGGGTGAGGGGATTGAGAGAGAGAAAACGGGGAATTACAGACCAGTTAGTCTAACATCGGTAGTGGGGAAAGTGCTAGAGTCAGTTATTAAAGATGGGATAGCAGTACATTTGGAAAGTGGTGAAATCATTGGACAAAGTCAGCATGGATTTACAAAAGGTAAATCATGTCTGACGAATCTTATAGAATTTTTCGAGGATGTAACTAGTAGCGTGGATAGGGGAGAACCAGTGGATGTGGTGTATCTGGACTTCCAGAAGGCTTTCGACAAGGTCCCACATAAGAGATTAGTATACAAACTTAAAGCACACGGTATTGGGGATTCAGTATTGATGTGGATAGAGAACTGACTGGCAAACAGGAAGCAAAGAGTAGGAGTAAACGGGTCCTTTTCACAATGGCAGGCAGTGACTAGTGGGGTACCGCAAGGCTCAGTGCTGGGACCCCAGCTATTTACAATATATATTAATGATCTGGATGAGGGAATTGAAGGCAATATCTCCAAGTTTGTGGATGACACTAAGCTGGGGGGCAGTGTTAGCTGTGAGGAGGATGCCAGGAGACTGCAAGGTGACTTGGATAGGCTGGGTGAGTGGGCAAATGTTTGGCAGATGCAGTATAATGTGGATAAATGTGAGGTTATCCATTTTGGTGGCAAAAACAGGAAAGCAGACTATTATCTAAATGGTGGCCGACTAGGAAAAGGGGAGAAGCAGCGAGACCTGGGTGTCATGGTACACCAGTCATTGAAAGTAGGCATGCAGGTGCAGCAGGCAGTGAAGAAAGCGAATGGTATGTTAGCTTTCATAGCAAAAGGATTTGAGTATAGGAGCAGGGAGGTTCTACTGCAGTTGTACAGGGTCTTGGTGAGACCACACCTGGAGTATTGCGTACAGTTTTGGTCTCCAAATCTGAGGAAGGACATTATTGTCATAGAGGGAGTGCAGAGAAGGTTCACCAGACTGATTCCTGGGATGTCAGGACTGTCTTATGAAGAAAGACTGGATAGACTTGGTTTATACTCTCTAGAATTTAGGAGATTGAGAGGGGATCTTATAGAAACTTATAAAATTCTTAAGGGGTTGGACAGGCTAGATGCAGGAAGATTGCTCCCGATGTTGGGGAAGTCCAGGACAAGGGGTCACAGCTTAAGGATAAGGGGGAAATCCTTTAAAACCGAGATGAGAAGAACTTTTTTCACACAGAGTGGTGAATCTCTGGAACTCTCTGCCACAGAGGGTAGTCGAGGCCAGTTCATTGGCTATATTTAAGAGGGAGTTAGATGTGGCCCTTGTGGCTAAGGGGATCAGAGGGTATGGAGAGAAGGCAGGTACGGGATACTGAGTTGGATGATCAGCCATGATCATATTGAATGGTGGTGCAGGCTCGAAGGGCCGAATGGCCTACTCCTGCACCTAATTTCTATGTTTCTATTGAAGACTTTGTGGCCACGTTTACAGATGATATGAAGCTAGGTGGAAGGGCAGGTAGCGTAGAGAAAGCAGGGACTCTGCAGAAGGACTTGGATAGGTTGGGAGAGTGGGCTGAAAAGTGGTGGATGGAATAATCTAGCAATGTGTGAAGACATGCATTAGTTGTCGGAATAAAGACATGGACCATTTTCACTATGGGGAGAAGATTCAGAAATCGGAGGTGTCTAGGGAGTGCTGGTGCAGGATTCCCAAAATGTTAACTTGCAGGTCGAATCGATAGTAAGGAAGGCAAATGCAATGCTAGCATTTATTTCAAGAGGACAAGTCAAGTCAAGTTTATTGGTCACATACACATACGAGATGTGCAGTGAAATGAATAGTGGCAATGCTCGCGGACTTTGTGCAAAAAGACAAACAAACAAACAAACAAACTACAAACAGAATGGAACAGAATCACATTCTTTTACATATTAAATATTGTGGGCGGAAGGAAAAAGGGGAAAAAACAGCAATTAAAAAAAAAAAAGCAGTAGAGGGGTACAGTAAAGTTAGTCCCTGGTGAGATAGGAGTTTACAGTCCTAATGGCCTCTTGGAAGAAGCTCCTTCTCAACCTCTCCGTTCTCACAGCATGGCAACGGAGGCGTTTGCCTGACCGTAGCAGCTGGAACAGTCTGTTGCATGGGTGGAAGGGGTCTCCCATGATTTTGTTGGTTCTGGGGTTGCACCTCCTGATGTATAGTTCCTGCAGGGGGGGCGAGTGAAGTTCCCATAGTGTGTTTGGCCGAACGCACTACTCTCTGCAGAGCCTTCTTGTCCTGGGCAGAGCAATTCCCAAACCAGATGGTAATGTTCCCGAACAAGATGCTTTCCACAGCCGCTGCGTAGAAGCACTGGAGGATCCTCGGAGACACTCTGAATTTCCTCAATTGCCTGAGGTGGTAAAGGCGCTGCCTTGCCTTACTCACGAGTGCTGTGGCGTGTGATGTCCATGTCATATCCTCAGAGATGTGGACTCCCAGATATTTAAAACAGCTCACCCTATCCACAGTATCCCCATTTATCCTCAATGGTGTGTACATCCTCGGATGATGTGCCCTCCTAAAGTCCACGATCAGCTCCTTAGTTTTTTTGATGTTCAAGAGAGGCTGTTGTCCTGACACCAGAGTGCTAGATCAGCCACCTCCTCCCGGTAGACTTGAATATAAAAACGTTGATGTAATGCTGAGGCATACGGAGTAGGTCAGACTGTATTTGGAGCATTGTGAGCAGTTTGGGGGCCCCATATCTGAGGAAGGATGTGCTGGATCTGGAGAGGGTCCAGAGGAGGTTTATGAGAATGATCCCAGGGATGATTGAATTAACATATACTGTAGACACAAAGCTGATGTAACTCAGTGGGACAGGCAGCATCTATGGAGAGAAGGAATGGGTGACGTTTCAGGTCGACCCTTCAGACTGAGTCCTGGGAAAGGGAAACAAGAGATGCCACCTCCAATCTCATCTACTGTATCCATTGTTCAAGATGTGGACTTTTATACATCGGCGATACCAAACGTAGACTGGGCGATCGTTTCGATGAACACCTCAGTCCACCTGAACCTACCTGATCTCTCGGTGGCTAAACCCTTTAATTCTCCTTCCCATTCCCTCAATGACCTTTCTGTCCTTGGCCTCCTCCATTGTCAAAGTGAGGCTAAACGCAAATTGGAGGAACAGCATCTCGTATTTTGCTTGGGCAGCTTACAGCCCAGTGGTATGAATATTGATTTCTTCCACTTCAGCCTCAGCATTCCCTTTCTCGCTATTCCTCCCCGACCTTCTCATTTGCACCTATCTATGTTTACCTGACTGATGTTGATTACGGTGAACAGCTCCAGTCGTGTAAAGTTGATCCTAGTGCCATCAAGGCAGGCTGGCAATTGCCATTGTCTTCATTATCCAGTGTGTAGTTAGATGGAGCATTCCTTCACCCACGCCTTATCCTTCAGGGTCACCATCAGAGATGTTGACCAAGCACTGGCGCAGCCACAGCCATTCTGACTACAGGTGCTGTCTGTATGGAGTTTGTATGTTCTCCTTGAGACCGTGTGGGTGTTCTGATTTCCTCTCACATTCCATAGACTTGTAGGTTAATTAGCTTTGGTAACAATTGTAAATGATCCCTAATGTGTAGGATAGTGCTCGTGTTCAGTGTGGACTTGGAGCCAAGGGCCTGTTTCCACACTGTATCTCCACAGTCATTCCCCGAATTGTCTTCTCTGCAGATTGTGTAAGATGGTCCCCCCTAATAATTGGCCACGATGACAATCTTCGAGGATGACTCCAAACAATTTGCAATTGTTTTTTTATGAGTTGCTAAAGTTCCTTGAGGCACCACCAGTTGTGCGTTCAGTTTGTCCATGACTGGTGATTCTGGGGCCACGTACATGAAGCACGTGCTGATTGTGTACCATTCGTTCCACACCGGTTCACAGGGCAGAGACAGAGGAAACTCCCTGCATCTTGGACGTGAGGGTCTTCGACACCATTCAATCATGGCTGGATGTGCCC
The DNA here is from genome assembly GCF_010909765.2 of Amblyraja radiata. Taxonomy (NCBI): domain Eukaryota; kingdom Metazoa; phylum Chordata; class Chondrichthyes; order Rajiformes; family Rajidae; genus Amblyraja; species Amblyraja radiata. Next base: position 16,238,304 of record NC_045993.1, read on the forward strand.
CTTGTAATGAGCACGCCCTGCCCATTGGCGGGGTCGACGTGCTCCACTTGTTTGAACCATTCTCAGCTGGGACAGGCAAACTTCACTCCAACGTGTAGCAGGCTCCTGCCTCAGACGTTCACTCCTTTCCCCATGATGGGACTGGCAGAATGGGATGACATGAGGGTGGATTGTTGGGATGGCCACTTTTGAAATCCGGAGACTGCTGCCATCAAAGTCAGTTCAGTTTAGAGAAAAAACACAGAAATAGGGCCCTTTGACCCACGGAGTCGGCACCGACCAGCGGTCCCTGCACAATAACACTATCCTACACGAGGGACAATGTTTACATTTACACCAAGCCAATTATCCTACAAACCTGTGTGTCTTTGGAGTGTGGGAGGAATCCATAGGATTGGAGAAAACACACACGGGTCACAGGGAGAACGTACAAACTCCATACAGAGAGCACCCATAGCTAGGATCGAACCCAGGTCTCTTGCGCTAAGGCATCAACTCTACCACTGTCTTCTGTCACATTCTCCTGTGATATTTATGTAGTTTGACCATATTTATTCACCTCTATATCCACCATAACCTCTTTCACAAATTAACAAATTCCACCAGCCTGGCTGTGTGGCCATTAAAATACAATACAATACATTTATTCACCAACTCTTTGTTTTGCTGTCCCACAGCACATCTTTCACAGCTTCCTTCACCCACCTTGTAAACTTGCCACATTGGGTTAATTCACCGCTGAATTCTCCTGAACTGTTCCTCTGGAATGAGCTCTTCCACTTGCACATGCCCATGCCCATTGTTCATCAGCTCCAGGAGCAGAATTAGGTTATTCACCCCATCAAGTCTACTCCGCCGTTCAATAATGGCTGATTTAACTCTCCCTCCGAAACCCCATTCTCCTGCCTTCTCCCCACAACCCCTGACACCCATACTAGTCAAGAATCTGTTAATCTGCACCTTAAAAATACCCAATGATGGCCTCTGCAGCAGTCTGTGGCAAATAATTCCTCCATCTCCTTTCTAAAGGATCAGCCTTTTATTCTGAGGCTGTGCCCTCTGGTCCTAGACTCTCCCACTAGTGGAAACATCCTCTATGGAGGCTTTTCAGTAATGTCTCCTGTACTCAGATACAACTATTGGACTTCAGACACAAGGAACTGCAGATGCTGGTTTAGGAAAAAGACTGGAGTAATTTGGCTGGTCACGCAGTATCTCAGGAAGACGTGGATTGGTGACATTTCACATTAGTACCTTCCTTCAGACTGATTGTAGAATGGGTGGAGAAATGTGAAGCTGGAGGAAAGAATATGTGGAAGGGAAAAGGGGGAAATTGATTTTTATCTCAGTGGGGCACGGGGAAGAGAGGGGGATATTTGTAGGTTGGTTAGCAAAAAAATGAAAAATTCAGTGTTCACATTGCTGGCTGTAAGGTCCCAGGGTGCTGTTCCTGCAATTAAACACTACTTTGTGTGCTATCCAGGTAAGTCAAACCATACATGTGGACAACAGGCACTGCAAAATGTAGCCGACACCTGGGTCCAGAGCATGGATGGCATTGATGGCGGTACAGGGCAACACATCTGCGACCTGGTTGTTCCTGCCTGCGATGTGCTGGCGCAAGTGGTGTATTCTGAGATGTAGGTCAGGTGGCGCTGCTGTCGGGCTGACCAATGATCAGACACTTTGGCAAAGGCAAACGTGAGTGGCTTGTGGTCGGTGAAAGCTGTGAAATGCCTGCCTTCGGGGAAGTAGCGGGAATGCCGGGGGTCCAGGTAGAGAGTGAGGAGCTCCCGGTCGAAAGGGCTGTGTTTCTGCTCGAGGGGAGGGGGAGGGGTTCTCGGGTGATGACTGTAAAAGGTGAGGAGCTGCCAGCTACCATTGACCAGTTGTTCCAGCACTCGGCCCGCGGCTGTGCCAGATGCGTCGACCGTGAGAGCTGTTGGCTTTGTCGAACGCGGTCTTGGCCGTGTCGTCCCAAACAAGTTATTTCAGCTTGTTGGCCAGGGCCTTGAACAACGGTTACATGATCCTGGCGGCTGCTGGCACAAGCGATGGTGGAACTTTTTTTAAAATTTTTAAATATTTTAATTTTATTAGAAGTAAGTACAGTCATATGGCACCAAAGTGCCTAATATATATTTTCATAATACATTTTATGTGCAACTTCTCTTTTTTTTTTTGTTACATTGAAAAAAGATTAGAATAAGAAAAAGAAGTTAGATAGTAAAGGATAGAAAGATGTGAAATATATAGTGTGTGAAGAAAGAAAACGAGTAAATGAAGAAAGTTGAGAAAGAGAAAATAGAAAAAATTAAATTAAATTTAAAAAAAAAAAAAAAAATTAAAAAAAAGGATATCATTATTTATAATCTTGACCAACCCTCGTCCAGTCCTGAAACAGTTATTTTTTACAATTGTGTTGCACCATATGATTCCAAAAAAACGACGAATGGAGACCAACTCGTTATGAATTGGTCTGATTTATCCATTAGGAGGAATCGCATTTCCTCAAGATGAGCGGTGTCCAACATACTTGCAATCCACATTTTAAGCGTTGGTATTGATGTACCCTTCCAAAATTTAAGTATTAATTTTTTTGCAATTATTAAACCATAGTTAAAGAATAGATTTTGAGATGTGTTCAATTTATTCCCATCTTCCATTACGCCAAATATAATAATTTCAGTATTAGGTTCCATTCTTGTCTTGAATAATTTTGTAAATATTTCAAAAATATAATTCCAAAATCTATAAAGTTTTATGCAGGAAACTAAGGAGTGTGTTATAGTTGCCTTTTGGGCTAGACATTTATCACAAGTGGCGGATATATTTGGATAAAATTTGTTCAATCTTGTTTTTGAATAATATAATCTATGTACAATTTTAAATTGAATTAGATTATGTCTTACATTAATTGAACATTTGTGAATATATATAAAGTATTTTTCCCATGTAACCTTCGTGATTTTTATCATTAGTTCCAGTTCCCACTCTTCTCTAAGTACCTCTGTCGATGGTAGGTCTATATTTAGAATACTATTATATAAATATGATATTAATTTTTGTGAGTCAGCTTCAATATTCATTGCTTCTTCCAATACTTCAGAGGTTATTTTTTGATATCCTTGTATATATTTTTTCATGAAATCGCACCGCGATCGTGGAACTTGATCATGCCGACAACTCTTGGAGTTCCTTCACAGTAGAGGGTTTGGCAAACTTGCAATTGGCCCCGAGCTTGGTCGGGAGCGGGACTGCTCCGTGCTGGTTGATGTGGTGGCCGAGGAAGTTGATGGAAGTGAGGCCAAACTGACACTAGAACAGGTTGATGGCCAGGCCAAGCTCGTTCTGCCAGAGTGTGTGTGATGTTCCTGGCGAGAGCGGCTGGCGACGAGGATGTCGTTGAGGTAGATGAACACGAAGTCCAGCCCACGGCCCGCAGTGTCCATGTGCCGTTAGAAAGCGTGGGCGGCGTTCTTGAGGCCGAAAGGCATGCGCAGGAACTCAAAGAGCCCGAATGGGGTGATGAGGGCCGTCTTGGGGATGTCGTCTGGGTGGACCGGAATCTGATAGTAGCCGCTTACCAGGTCGATGTTGGAAAATACCTTGCAATCGTTCGGGTTTGCCGTGAAGTCCTGGATGTGAGGGACAGGCCGTTGTGACCTTGTTGAGATGGCGGTAGTCCCCACAGTCTCCAGCCCCCAGACGCTTTGGGGACGATGTGAAGCGGGGATGCCCACTGGCTGTCTGAGCGGCGCACTATGCCCATTTCCTCCATCTTGAGGAACTCTTCTTTGGCCAGTTGGAGCTTGTGTGGGGGCAGCCTGCGTGCGCATGCATGGAGCGGTGGTCCGGTGGTGGGGATATGGTGCTTCACCCCATGCTTGGGGATGGCCGTTGTGAACTAGGGAGTTAGTATGATGTCAGGGAAATCGGCCAAGATCCTGGCGTCCTCTGTGTCCGTGAGGAACATCTTGATCCCTTCGTGCTTGTTGTGGGCGGGTGGTTGGCGAAGGTAATAGATGAAGCGCCCAGTGGTTTCCTGGTCCAGCGCACTGACCACGTAGTAGTACTTGGTGACATCGGCAGTTATCTGACAGATATGGAATTGGGCTTCGGCCTATTCAAGCCACACCTGGGGCAGTGATGCCAGAAGGTGGGCAGTTTGAGTGCAACTGCATTCTGCATTCTCCTCCAGGCATGATGAAATCCAAAAGAGGCCATTTTGAATTGTCGGGGTCACCACTGAAGAGGTTCGCGTGTTGTACAAACACATATTTAAACACACAATTTAATATTAGTACAAAAGCGATGGCTGCCAAGTGAAGTCTATCTCTGTCGTCTGTTGCACCCCGTCACCTGACCACTCAATTCGGCGTTGATTGGTCGGCCCAGATCATGCCAGATCACGCGAGATCTCGAGCTTGACAAACGGAGGTGCGAGACCAAAGCGGCTCAGCCACAAGATGGCGCCACAAATGTAGGGAAATGGGATTGGTGTATCATAGAATCATAGAAAGTAGGTGCGAGAGTAGACCATCAGGTCCGTCGAGCCCGCACCGCCATTCACTCATGGCTGAACACTAAACAGACACACTTACCCACAAACAGTAGACACAAGACACAGAACACAAGACACTACCCTCCCCTTTATACCGCTATCACCCCTCTCCACCCCAAGAACCGCGTGATCTCCTGGGGGAGGCAAAAAACCGGATAAAAACCCAGGTCCAATTCGGGAAAAAAATCCGGGAAATTCCTCTCCGACCCCAATCCAGGCGATCGACACTTGTCCAGGAGATCACTCAGGTCTACTATACTAACCATACCTAGGTCCATATCCCTGCCCTCTCCCCGTAGCCCCTTATCCCCTTGGCAGCTAAAAAACCATCTATTTTTGACTTAAATAAATTTAACGTTTCTGCTTCCACTGCTCCCTGGGGCAGTGAATTCCACAAACTAACCACCCTCTGGGTGAAGAAGTTCTTCCTCATCTCAGTATTAAAAGAGCCCCCCCTCACTCTGCAACTATGTCCCCTAGTTCTAGCCTCCCCGATCATTGGGAACATCCTCGGTGCATCCACCCGATCAAGGCCCCTCACGATCTTATACGTTTCAATGAGATCGCCTCTCATTCTTCTAAACTCCAAAGAGTAGAGTCCCAGCTTACTTAACCTTTCCTCATATGTCAATCCCCTCATTGCAGGAATTAATCTTGTAAACCTTCGCTGCACTGCCTCCAGGGCTAGTACATCCTTTCTTAAGTATGGACCCCAGAACTGTACACAGTATTCCAAATGTGGTCTCACTAATACCGTGTACAGCGCATTTAGATAAAGCACTTTCAGATGATTTTTACTACCCTTCCTTCCGTTTTTGCCCCTTTTACATCTAGAGCTTTATCTTCACACATTCTGGATCCTCCTGTCACATTTTGATTTTCCGCTTCCCTAGCCTCCCTTAGCTCACTGTACCCTTACTAAATCACTGTACCCTTAACCAAAAAGCAGAAATGCTAACCTGAGGTTGCACCCAATCAGCTGCTTCCTCTAGTCTGCTCCCACCAATCAGCGGCTTCCCCAGAAACCCTCCCTATGGAGTGTGGAACGTCACGGGATTTGGTAAGCTCTGACCCTCCACCGCTGTCTCCAACGGTCCTGGGTCTCCGCGAGAACAAGCCCCGCGCCCGATTCAAGCCCTCACCGCTCTGACCCTCCACCGCTGTCTCCAACGGTCCTGGGTGTAGGTGGACAAAGTCAGATATTTGGAGAGGAACATAGATGGGGATGGTTTAGATATGGGCCAAACGTGGGTAAATGGGTAACACAATGCTGGAGTAACTCAGCGGGACAGGCAGCATCTCTGGAGAAAAGGAATAGGTCGAGACCTTGCTTCAGACTGAGTCAGGGGAGAAGGAGTGTAAAGATATAGAAACATAGAAAATAGGTGCAGGAGTAGGCCATTCAGCCCTTCGAGCCTGCATCGCCATTCAATATGATCATGGCTGATCATCCAACTCAGTATCCTGTACCTGCTTTCTCTCCACTTAGCCACAAGGGCCACATCTAACTCCCTCTTAAATATAGCCAATGAACTGGCCTCAACTACATTCCGTGGCAGAGAATTCCAGAGATTCACCACTCTCTGTGTGAAAAATGTTTTTCTCATCTCGGTCCTAAAAGATTTCCCCTTTATCCTTAAACTGTGACCCCTTGTTCTGGACTTCCCCAACATCGGGAACAATCTTTCTGCATCTAACCTATCCACCCCCTTAAGAATTTTGTAAGTTTCTATAAGATCTCCCCTCAATCTTCTAAATTCTAGCGTGTACATGCCGAACAGATCAAAGCAGATGATGTTAAGGAAATATAGAATGGTTCATTGGTAGCAGAGGGGAAGGTGACAATGTGGCATACAATCAGTAATATTTAATCAGGAGGACAGGAGAACTAGTCGGAAAACTTGGATGGTGAAGGGACGGAGAGAGAGGATTACTTGAAGTTAGAGAAGTCAATATTCATAGCACTGTGTTGGAAGCTGCCCCAGGGGAAATATGAGGAGCTGTTCCTCCAATTTGCATTGGGCCTCACTCTGAGAATGGAGGCGGCCCAGGACAGAAAGGTCAATATGAGGAGGGGGATTAGTGTTTAGTAACCTGAAGATCATGTAGTTCTGGACGGACTGGCTTGGACAGGGCATCTCGGTCGGCATTGGGTTGAGGCAGGGGCCTGTTTCTGTGCCGCATGACTATGACAGAGATCAGGACAACCATGGGATGAAGGGCTGTTCACCTCCACTACTGACTGACTGACCGCAGAGAGAACACAACACCAGCTGCCAATGATCAGCACATTCTGGTCAGCAAAGAGTCAATGGCAGAGGGAAAGAATGAGGCCACTGAGCACACGATTAGTTGTGTAGATTGAATCCATGGAACGACCAGACCGAACTGTCACATTTTAAATGTGAATGTAATTCAAACTGTCATCCTTCACCCAACATCAGCAGGAACAAGGATTTCAAACATGGAAGAGTTTGTTACAACAGGGACCAATGTGCATCCATCTGATCTAACAGTGAATGGAGTCTTTGGTTCCCCCCCACACGCCAAAGACCTACATGTTGTAGGTTAATTGGCTTGGTATAAATGTATAATTGTCCCCAGTGTGTGCAGGACAGTGTTGGTGTGCAGGGATCGCTGGTCGGTGTGGAATTGGTGAGCCGAAGGACCTGTTACTAAACTAAAATCTTGTCCAAGAGATGAAAGCTGTCTTGTAGGAGTAGTCATGGTGAAGATTACAGAGACCTGGGACACCAGAAAGGAAGGCTGTGTGCCATATAGCCTGAGGGCCGAGGTGCTTGTTCGTTTAAATTCATGACCCAAATCACGTAACTACCTGAATTTTAACATTGTGTAAAAATATTATAAAATCATACCTGAAACTCGTCGAGACCAAAACCTGCACATATTTTTAAAATATGGGGAAAAACCAATTTTCCAAGGAGTAATTGTCCAATCAATGCACGTTTGACATTGGTCAATTGGCGTCCGACTCAATCACCCGCGTTGTTTCATGGCTGCCTCTTAATTACTTCAAAACAATAGCAAGGTTTCGAAGGAATAAAGGTAATGCTAACCTTGCTGATAAATTTGTATTACAATTGATTTATCATAGTGAAGTTATGATGTCAACTGTTAAATAAAAATGATAAATAAAAATGTAGAGCTAGGATTAGAGTCAGTCAGTCGGTCACAAGTCAGTCAGTCGGTCAGTCAATCGAGCAGTCAGTCGGTCGGGATGTTCGGCCGGCCAGTGGATGCTGTGAAGGATCGATCGGTCTGTCGGACGGCTGGTGTTGCAGCGAGCGGGCGGACTGATGGAGCCGGCGCTATGGGGGAGCTGAAGGCGGCCCGGGCGGCGTGCAGGGCAGTGCTGCTCCCCGCCATCATCACCACCATGATGATCCAGAAGGGCATGCTTGCCGAGGTGGACGCGCTGAGTGGCCACACCTATGGAGCCAGCATCCGGTCCCAAAGCTGCTCCAGGCAGCTCTGGAAGGAGGGTGGTGATTTAGGGTTAGGCATTTTCCTCTCGTGGAAGATGCCTTGGGCTTCCACCAGCCTGGCACTGCCCCAATCCCACTACTGCTGTGACCCCCACTCTGCCGACTGGCAGTCAGTAGGGTTCAGTAAATGGGGGAACCCAGAGGAACTGCCCTCACCCATTAATTAGGCGGGTTCAAGAGCCGGACCTCTGTGGCTGTCTCATTCAAAATACACACACAATTATATTCATTATATTATTTTTATATAATATAATTACAGTCATATTCACGTCATATATATGGTATATTAATATATGGTTTAAATAGACAGCAGCACGGAATTAGGCTCCCATGGAGTAATATGAGCATTGAACACTAGATGACACTTGCTTTTTAAATCTCATTTTCTAATTTACTTAATTAATTAATGTGCAACTTTTGGCACTGACGAGTAATGGCTTCCTTCTCAATTATATTTAATCTAAATCTGTGCAAATTTTCAAGTAGTTCCCAGACATGGGTCAGGAAAGTTATATTCCAGACAGATTTTCGATGCTCGGCCCACGACCTAATAATGATTACCATGCAGTGGTTCTGACACACTACACATCCACTCTTGCATCTCACAGCCTTGACCCACTGCAATACACCTACAGCAGCAACAGGTCCTCTCTCTGGCCCTTCACTCACCCCTGGGGCATCTGGAGAGCTGGAAACCTTACTTCCTTATCTTTGTGTCTCCCTCTCCCCTGACACTCAGAATGAAGAAGGGTGTCGACCCGAAATGTCACCCATTCCTTCTCTCCGGGAAATGTTACCTGGCCCGCTGAGTTCCTCCAGCATTTTGTGTCCATCAACAAGGAAACTTATGTCAAAATCTTGTTTATTGATTAGAAAAGGAACTGCAAGTGTTAGAATGTTGAACAAAAAGTCCCCAAAAGATTGCAGTAACTCAGGTGAGGCAAATATGGAGGCAATGAATTGTTTAAGAAGGAACTGCAGACGCTGGAAAATCAGACTGAAGAAGGGTTTCGGCCCGAAATGTTGCCTATTTCCTTCCCTCCATAGATGCTGCTACACCCGCTGAGTTTCTCCAGCACTTTTGTCTACCTATGGAGGCAATGAAAGTTGGTGAAGAGTTGTTGGGGCATTGAGGCGTCAGATATAGGTCAGAAGGGACAGGATGGAATCGCGTTATTTGGAGATGAGGTTCGTGGTCCCGCGGTCCCCGCGATCCGGACCTTTGTTCCTTCATTGCCCCCGCGTTACGGAAATCCACCCGAGTATTGTGACGCCACGTGACGGGCGTGACAACCAGCCAATCACAGAGGCCGCCGAGCCTGGTGACTCCGCCCTGTGCCCTTCTCCTGCCTCCGATTGGCTGCGCGTCCGCCCGCCGCAGTGATGTGGATCCTAGACCCGCCCCTCTCTCCCTCCCTCCCCCCACAGTCCCGTCACCCCCTGTCCCACCTACAGCGAGAGGCCCCCAGTCCCCCCTCCACCCCGTCCCTCCCACCCACAGCGGCCCCCAGTCCCCGCTCCCCCCTCCACCCACAGCGGCCCCCAGTCCCCCCTCCACCCACAGCGGCCTCCAGTCCCACCCACAGCGGCCCCCCAGTCCCGTCCCGTCCCCCCCAATCCCACCCACAGCGAGCGGCCCCCAGTCCCGTCCACGCTCCCACCCACAGCGGCCCCTCTCCCGGTCACAGCGGGCAATTCCGTCCCCTCCTCCCGGCTCCACCATCCCCCTCCTCCCTCACGGTTCCAGCTACCCCTCCCTCCCTCCCTCCCCACCCTCTCCCCCCTTCTGCAGCCACCCACCGCCGCCCTCACTCCGGGCCCCTGTCCCGCTTCAGCGAGCGGGTGGCTGGGCTCAGCGACAGAGCGGGGCCGGCACCATGTGAGGGCAGAGTCCCGGCTTTGCTCAGCACCGCTTCCACCACCCACCCCCCTCCACTCCTTCCCGTGGTTCCTGATGCTGCTTCACTGAATCAATGTCGTCCCTCCTGGACAAACTATCCGCCGGCACCCTCGACCAGATCGAGAGCCTACGGGCACAGGTTCAAGACGATGCCATCCTGGTCGAGGTAGCGTGGGAGGTGGCAAACAAAGGTGAGGAGTAGAAGACGCACACAAACAAGCTGGAGTAACAGCGGGTCAGGCGGCATCGGTGGAGAAAAGGAATAGGTGTAGGAAGGAACTGCAGTTGCTGGTTTAAACCGAAGATAGACTCTCATCTACACCTCGCACTAGAAAAGCAGCCAACATTATCAAAGATGTCCCACCCCGACCATTCCTTCTTCTCCATCTCCCTGCTGCCATCGAATGGAAGATATCCTTGGTTCTTGGTTTCTTGGTCCTCCAAAATATTCCAAATGGAATTTAAACTGGAGGTGGTGAAGGGAGGGCTTAAGCCAGAAAGGGTTATTGGGAAGAAAGAGCTACTTTAAATGTAGTTGCATCTGGTTGGGTAACTATATTTGGGTGGAGATTATTCCATGCTTTAATTGTGCGGGGGAAGAACGAATTGTACACATCTGTCTTTGTAGCTGGGATCACAAATTCAATCCAACGTTGAAAGCGCGCATCACCAGATTTAGGGACAGCTTCTTCCCCTCTGTTATCAGGCTTCTGAACAGTCCTTCCATAAACTAAGGTACTGTCCGATTCATCTTTGCCTCATTCATAAATGATAGGAGCACTTTCTCCAGAGACGCTGTCTGACCCGCTGAGTTACTCCAGCTTTTTGTGTCTATAAAAGGAATAGGCGACGTTTCGGGTCGAGGCCCTTCTTCAGACTAAGGAGAGATATAGACGGTTATGTAGAGGGACATGGCCGATGTGGCAGGGAACGAACCTCTGACCCCTGGTCTCTCTGCTGTGACACCAGTTTACAGGGCCGGCCTTAGGGGGTGCGGGGCCCAATTAGGAACAATTTTGGTGAACCCCAGATTCCCAGCCAAGGTGTGTCAGCCCAGTTATTTAGTATATATTATGAAATTGTACACTAGGTGCTATGGATTATACACTGTGTGAATCTCTCCTGCTCCCTCCCGTTTGACTGTCAGTAGCTCCGCAGGCTTCCAACCTTTACCTTAGCTGCTAATTATGTGATTGGACACAATGCCCTTGGAGACAGCGGCTGATTGGACAGGAGGAGACCTATTTGTTGATTGGACGGGAATTTTAAGGCAAGCTGGTTGATGATTGGATGCAACCCGCTTAGAGACAGCGATTGATTGGCCGCCAAATAAAATTGTCAAATAGGAAAACAAAAATCGCTGGTCGGTGCGAACTCAGTGGACTATCTGGTTGTATCTCCAAACTAATCTGGTTGTATCAACCAGACTATCTGGTTGTATCTCCAAACTAATCTGGTTGTATCAACCACTATCTGGTTGTATCTCCAAACTAATCTGGTTGTATCAACCAGTCTATCTGGTTGTATCTCCAAACTAAACTGGTTGTATCAACCAGACTATCTGGTTGTATCTCCAAACTAATCTGGTTGTATCTCCAAACTAAACTGGTTGTATCAACCAGACTATCTGGTTGTATCTCCAAACTAATCTGGTTGTATCAACCAGACTATCTGGTTGTATCTCCAAACTAAACAGTATAACATGCAGGTACATTCATTTATAATTAAATTCAGTGATTATTTCACATGATTTCTCACTGTGTGAAGCTCAATATCTGACCAATTTCTGTTTAACACGTTTGGTCTGCCGTGAGCATTTTTCTCTCCAAAAACAGTTCATATCTAGCAAACCGATCAACGAACCAGACAGCAGTTGGATGCAGTCATAGAAACATAGAAAATAGGTGCAGGAGTAGGCCATTCGGCCCTTCGAGCCTGCACCGCCATTCAATATGATCATGGCTGATCATCCAACTCAGTATCCTGTACCTGCTTTCTCTCCATACCCCCTAATCCCTTTAGCCACAAGGGCCACATCTAACTCCCTCTGAACTGGCCTCAACTACCTTCTGTGGCAGAGAATTCCAGAGATTCACTACTCTCTGTTTAAAAAAGTTTTTCTCATCTCAGTTCTAAAAGATTTCCCCTTTATCCTTAAACTGTGACCCCTTGTTCTGGACTTCCCCAACATCGGGAACAATCTTCCTGCATCCAGCCTGTCCACCCCTTAAGAATTTTGTAAGTTTCTATAAGATCCCCCCTCAATCTTCTAAATTCTAGCGAGTACAAGCCGAGTCTATCCAGTCTTTCTTCATATGAGTCCTGACATCCCAAGAATCAGTCTGGTGAACCTTCTCTGTACTCCCTCTATGGCAAGAATGTCCTTCCTCAGATTAGGAGACCAAAACTGTACGCAATACTCCAGGTGTGGTCTCACCAAGACCCTGTACAACTGCAGTAGAACCTCCCTGCTCCTATACTCAAATCCTTTTGTTATGAATGCTAACATACCATTCGATTTCTTCACTGCCTGCTGCACCTTCATGCCTACTTTCAATGACTGGTGTACTATGACACCCAGGTCTCGTTGCATCTCCCCTTTTCCTAATCGGCCACCATTCAGATAATAGTCTACTTTCCTGGTTTTGCCACCAAAGTGGATAAACTCACATTTATCCACATTATACTGCATCTGCCATGCATTTGCCCACTCACCCAGCCTATCCAAGTCACCTTGCAGCCTCCTAGTTTAGAGGGGTTTAAATAGTTTAGAGATGTTTAGAGGGCTTCAGATGGGTTCAGACGTGTTTAGAGGGGAATAGGGTTTTTTAGAGGGGGTTTAGAGGTGTTCAGAGGGTCCCAGAGGGGTTTAGAGACATTATAAGCCCCCCTGTGAGAAACTGTATTTCTCTGAAATTGAAGATAGACATAAAGCTGGAGTAACTCAGCAGGCCAGGCAGCGCAGCGACTGGAGAGAAGACCCTTCTTCAGACTGAACTGCACTCTCGTCGGTGAGAGTACTTGTGATTGTCTGAAGAAGGCTCTCGACCAGAAACGCAACCCTCTCCCCAGAGCCCATGCCCGTCCCACTGAGCCACCTTCAACTTCAGAGCCAAACAAAAAACACAGAGTGCTGGAGGAACTCAGCGGGCCAGGCGGCTGCCCCACCCGCTGGGTTTCTCCAGCATTTTTGTCTTCCGCAAAACGTCAACGATTCCGAGAATGCCGAGGTGACAGGGTGAGAGAGAGAGGGAGCAGGGGAGAGAGAGCGAGAGAGAGAGGGAGGGAGGGATGGAGAGAGTAAAACACAGAGACACAACGTGGGTCGGTAGGTGAATGACTAACCTGCACGCCAGGAAGAAGCTCCTTCTCGCGGTCCGGGGCCCTCACTCATGATGGTGAGTTTAAAGAAATTCTCAATGTGTCATCGATCTACATTCCTCAGTAAATTTAATTGTGTTTTAAACAAATATTAACGACGCTGCGTGAATTTTATTCAAAGGAACACAGCTTCATTAATACTTGTTCAAAACACAATAACATTTACTGAGGAATGTGGATGGATGCATTGATGACATTGCATAACAAGGTGTTAACTACTTGCTGTTAAGAAGTGCTAACAGTACTAGTTAACAAATCGTTTGTGTCTGATGGCCGTGCAGCGGTTGTTATACATGTTCGTTTTTTTTAAAAATCCGGATGGCGAATTAAAAAAAAAAATCTTTATTTAACAAAGAGAATTCGTATTTCCGTACGAAATACGGAACATTAGTGCGGGGCCCCTCTTAGGCGCGGGGCCCAATTGGGAGCAATCGGTCAAATCGGCTTAAGGCCGGCCCTGCCAGTTCATGTCCCTGGAACTCGGACTGGGCTGGAGTCATATAGTGATACAGTGTGGAAACAGGCCCTTTGGCCCAACTTGCCCACACCGGCTAACATGCCCCAGCTATACTGGTCCCACACACCCTCATTTGGCCCTTATCCCTCCAAACCTGTCCTATTCATGTACCTGCCTAACTGTTGTTTAAATGTTGGGATAGTCCCTGCCTCAACAACCTCCTCTGGCAGCTTGTTTCATACACCCACCACCCTTTGAGTGAAAAAGTTACCACTCGGGTTCCTTTTGTTGCAATTTTTCACAACCATCTTCACTATCTGTAAAAACCACCCACTTTTGTATCATCTGCAATCTTGCTAATCTTGTCGTGTGTGTTCTCATCCAAACCATAGATTTAGCTTCATATTGTCATGTGCACAGTGAAATGTTTTGTTTTGCATGCTAGCCAAACAGAGCATATAATTTAATACATCAATATAATTAAATCAATCACATGTACAAAACTTGGGCAACACCATATAGTTTCTCAGCATTGTAGCAGAACAGTTCCAGTGACAAATTCCAATGTCCAGAAGGCTGTGGAGGCCAAGTCAATGGATATTTTGAAGATTCTTTTTAGTACGGGTGTCAGGGGTTGTGGGGAGAAAGCAGGAGAATGCGGTTGAGGGGGAGAGTTAGATCAACCATGATTGAATGGCGGAGTTCACTTGACTGGCCAAATAGCCCAATTCTGCTCCTATAATAATAATAATAATAATAATAATAATAATAATAATAATAATAATAATAATAATAATAATATATTTTATTGTCATTGCACACAGGTGCAACGAGATTTGGTATGCAGCTTCCATCCGATGTCATAACTTAAACTAAAAATTTAGATACCCAGAGAAACATGGTTTATATTAAAACAAACTTATGGATGAGGCATATTGGATAGGCAAACTATCACTTATGGATGAGGCAAAGGTGAATCAGACAGTACCCTAGTTTATGGAAGAACAGAGGTGAAGAAGCTGTTCCTAAGTCTGGTGGTGCATGCTTTCAAGGTTGGGTATCTTCTATCCGATGGGAGCAGGGAGAAGGAATGGCCAGGGTGGGACAATTCTTTGATTATGTTGGCTGCTTTTCTAAGGCTGAGTGAGGCATAGATGGAGTCAGTGGTGGGAAGGTCTGGTCTGCGTGACGATCTGGGCTATTTCTCCAACTCTTCAATTTCCTGCTCTCTTGGGCAGAGCTGTTCCCAAACCAACCTTTTAGCAACCCAACCTGTTTTCTAAGGTGCATCTGTAGTGGTTTGTAAGAGTCACTGGGGACATGCTGAATTTCTTCAATGTCCCATTTGGCCATAGGTTCAATGTCCTGGGTCCATCTATAAAGGCTGTGCATTCTCACACGTTTACAAGTTATAGGAGCAGAATTAGGCCATTCGGCCCATCGAGTCTACTCCGCCATTCAATCATGGCTGATCTCTGCCTTCTTATCCCATTTTCCTGCCTTCTCCCCATAACCCTTGACACCCGTTCTAATCAAGAATTTGTCTATCTCTGCCTTAAAAACATCCACCGACTTCAAGTCCACAGCCCCCTGTGGCAATGAGTTCCACAGAATAAATACCCTCTGACTAAAGAAGTTCCTCCTCACCTCCTTTCTAAAAGAGCGCCCTTTAATTCTGAGGCTATGACCTCTGGTCCTTGACTCTCCCACCAATGAAAACATCCTTTCCACATCCACTCTATCTATGCCCTCTTCTCTCCGGCTCTGGTTTCCTCAAGAGGCAGAGCTTTAAGGTGAGAGGGGCAAGTTTAAAGGAGATGTGTGGGGAAGGTTTTTTTACACAAATGGTGCCAGGAGTGGTGGTGGAGGCAGATTGGACAGTGCCATTGAAGAGTTTAGGCACCTGGATATACTGGGAACTGAGGTGTGAATTCTGTTTTTTGCACCCCTTAGTCCGTTCAGTGAAAACACTGACTAGAATACTGTAAGAATCCTTTATTTCACCTAGGTGACTTTGCTTCCCTTTCCTGCTCCGGAGAGCTATCCATCTCTGGTTCAGCAAATGGAAAACATGTGCCCTCAATAACAGGAAAGTATATATTTATCAGGCTAATACAAGGGAAGTAACTTACAATGGGCGGTAATCTCCTAGACCAATCATTACAGTATAACAATCATCAGAGGTGGGACAATCTTCCCACCCAATCACAACCACGCACAGAATAATTTATCGAGATAATACGAGATTGATCCCTGGGATGGCGGGACTGTCATATGAGGAGGGATTGAAAAGACTAGGCTTATATTCACTGGAGTTTAGAAGGATGAGGGGGATCTTATAGAAACATATAAAATTATAAAAGGACTGGACTAGCTAGATGCAGGAAAAATGTTCCCAATGTTGGGGAGTCCAGAACCAGGGGACACAGTCTTAGAATAAAGGGGAGATCATTTAAGACTGAGGTGAGAAAAAACATTTTCACCCAGAGAGTTGTGAATTTATGGAATTCCCTGCCACAGAGGGCAGTGGAGGCCAAGTCGCTGGATGGATTTAAGAGAGAGTTAGGTAGAGCTCTAGAGGCTAGTGGAATCAAGGGATATGGGGAGAAGGCAGGCACGGGTTACTGATAGGGGACGATCAGCCATGATCACAATGAAAGGCGGTGCTGGCCTCCTCCTGCACCTATTTTCTATGTTTCTATAATACATCTCAGCCAATTACAACAGCATCAAATTTCACATGTTTTACAGGAATGATGATGTCACAGCAAACTTTATTTCAATCAACCACTAGGTATGACATGATGGCCAAGAGATAGAATACTTAACCCTTTCAGTCCCAAAGTACCCCCACTTGTGCATCTTCTAATTCCCTCCTTTTATCATTCCATGTTCACTCCTCACATTCCTTCTAATCTAATATATCCTGTTACTTCTATCTTTCCCAGTCATTCAAACTCTTCCTGCATCTTATCGACGTACTCAGTCTTTTCTTCATCACATGCTTTAGTCTGTTTTGCTAATAATATTCTCGGAGCTCCTAAACCTTCTAACGCTGTCTGCATTCTTCCCAGTACACATTTCAGAATAGCCAAAATGACAAACATACAGACAATTGCAATCCCCAGGTACATTGACATATTAATTAGCAAGTCCGACCAGCTTCCAAAGCCCTAATCACCCCAGCACTTGCTTCCTTCATGTTATCCAACTGTTCTCTTGTTAACAATGAAACAGGTCTGATCCATTACTCCCATGATACACTTTCCTTTCACAATGACACAAACCAGTTTCCTTTCACAATGACACAAACACCGCCCTCCCAAGCCAGTAGGTAGTCTAGGACATATCTATTCTGCATCGCAAACAGTCTGAGCTTGGATCATTCTTCAGTTACTGCTGCAAGATCTTGGGTAGCATTACTCACTTTTAACCTCACTTTTAAAAAAAGGAGTGAGAGAGAAAACGGGGAATTACAGACCCGTTAGTCTAACATCGGTAGTGGGGAAACTGCTGGAGTCAGTTATTAAAGATGGGATAGCAGCACATTTGGAAAGTGGTGAAATCATTGGACAAAGTCAGCATGAATTTATGAAAGGTAAATCATGTCTGACGAACCTTATAGAATTTTTCGAGGATGTAACTAGTAGAGTGGATAAGGGAGAACCAGTGGATGTGTTCTATCTGGACTTTCAGAAGGCTTTTGACAAGGTCCCACGTAAGAGATTAGTATACAAACTTAAAGCACACGGTATTGGGGGTTCAGTATTGATGTGGATAGAGAACTGGCTGACAAACAGGAAGCAAAGAGTAGGAGTAAACGGGTTATTTTCAGAATGGCAGGCAGTGACTAGTGGGGTACCGCAAGGCTCAGTGCTGGGACCCCAGCTATTTACAATATATATTAATGATCTGGATGAGGGAATTGAATGCAACATCTCCAAGTTTGCGGATGACACGAATCTGGGGGACAGTGTTAGCTGTGAGGAGGATGCTAGGAGGCTGCAAGGTGACTTGGATAGGCTGGGTGAGTGGGCAAATGCACGGCAGATGCAGTATAATGTGGATAAATGTGAGGTTATCCACTTTGGTGGCAAAAACAGGAAAGTAGACTATTATCTGAATGGTGGCCGATTAGGAAAAGGGGCGATGCAACGAGACCTGGGTGTCATGGTACACCAGTCATTGAAAGTAGGCATGCAGGTGCAGCAGGCAGTGAAGAAATCGAATGGTATGTTAGCATTCATAGCAAAATATTTGAGTATAGGAGCAGGGAGGTTCTACTGCAGTTGTACAGGGTCTTGGTGAGACCACACCTGGAGTATTGCATACAGTTTTGGTCTCCTAATCTGAGGAAAAACATTCTTGCCATAGAGGGAGTACAGAGAAGGTTCACCAGACTGATTACTGGGATGTCAGGACTTTCATATGACGAAGGACTGGATAGACTCGGTTTGTACTCGCTAGAATTTAGAAGATTGAGGGGGGATCTTATAGAAACTTACAAAATTCTTAAGGGGTTGGACAGACTAGATGCAAGAAGATTGTTCCCGATGTTGGGGAAGTCCAGAACAAGGGGTCACAGTTTAAGGATAAGGGGGAAATCTTTTAGGACCGAGATGAGAAAAACATTTGTCACACAGAGAATCTCTGGAATTCTCTGCCACAGAAGGTAGTTGAGGCCAGTTCATTGGCTATATTTAAGAGGGAGTTAGATGTGGCCCTTGTGGCTAAAGGGATCAGAGGGTATGGAGAGAAGGCAGGTACAGGATACTGAGTTGGGTGATCAGCTGATCATATTGAATGGCGGTGCAGGCTCGAAGGGCCGAATGGCCTACTCCTGCACCTATTTTCTATGTTTCTATGTTAGTCCACATACGATATAATTACGATTACTAGCCGTTATATAGCATCCAAACCACCCTAAACTGAAAAAGCCAACCCATCCATATCCCACCAGACTTCCCAAGAGTGTTGGATTTTTCTGAAAATTGTTCCGAAACTGCTTTAGTCACCAACCTTCGATCGGATACCCATTGTGAGGGACAGGGTACTGTCGTAGGGATCAGGGTTCCTACTGCTACCTGTCTAGGGAATGGTGGATTCAGGACATTAGTGGTTGTGCCGTTAAAGAAAAAGTAGAGATCAGGTGATTTAAAAACCAGGACGCCATGACATCCCGAATACTTGCTTTGGTCCAGCGTTATTCCCCATGTCCATTTCCTAAACGACTCTGGGAGCCATCGCGCATGCCTGTCACCTCCGTCCATGGATACCTGGGTAAGTGGGAATGTATAGTTTTGCACCACACCTGTGTTTTATTGCTTACTCGACAAACTAGTTGGGGTCCTGTGGCAAGGGGAACACAGGTATAGTGATGACATTCACACTTCCCTTGGTCATCTTCTACCTTGAAGATCCCTGTTTATCTCTTGTCTGTGTACATCCATGCTTAAAGGGTTTACACGTTATGACCTCCTCTTGACATGCATAATCAAATGTGCAAGGAACATGGTAACACAGCAATTGTCCATAATTATGATTCTCCTTCTATGCTGTTGCCATCACATTGCAGTGCATCTCCTTCACAGAGGTGATGAATTCTCTTGAGGTTGTCACGTCAGCAGTAACCCAAGGTAGGCAAGCACCATATCCATGGTGACTCAACTTGTCTGTCCTGGGAAGAGATTTCTTAAAGTAGAGAAGAGGTTAGCGTTTTAGGTTTTTAGGCACAATAGTGTCAATCTTACAGTGGTGAAGGTGGATCCACACGTTTCTCCCTTCCACCTGCCCTGGTTAACGATAAAATATAGTTTGCCATTTCCATTGTCATATGTGAAAGTAAACGACCTTTGAGATATTCTCGTTCCACGGGGTTCTCTGCTGGACTCAACTGTGCCTTCCCTGCTGGGGTGGTACATATCTGGAATAGCGCCACAGGGAGTAGTTTAAGCCAATTGGTCCCTGTTTCAGTCTGTAATTTTGCAAGTTTATTTTTCATTGTTTGATTGGCCCATTCAACGAGTCCAGCAGCCTGTGGCCGATAGACACAATGTAGCTGCTGTTGGATGCCCATCTGGGCACTAAATTCTTTGGTCACCTTTCCCACAAAATGAGGGCCATTATCCGAACTCAGCCGAGTTGGGATCCCATACCTGGGTATAATTTCTTTCATAAGTACTTTAGCAACCGTAGAGGCTTTGTTGTCCTCGGAGCGTTATGCTTCAATCCATTTACTAAAGACATCAACAATAACTAATACATATTTACAACACTGACATCTTTCCAACTCAATGTAGTCCATCTGGAGGGTCTCAAAGGGACGCATGGGTAAGGAGGTTCTCCCTTGTTCTCAGGTTATACCTTTCCCGGGGTTATATTGCTGACAGGTCAGACAACGGCTACTAATCCCCTGAGCCATAGTCTGCAACTTTGGATGCCACCATGTATTTAAAAGCGTATCGCCAGTTGCTCGGGCACCACAGTGAGTTGTAAAGTGTATACATTCAATAACCCACATTGCAAGTTCTTCTGATATACATGCTTTCCCTGCCGTGGTAACCCATAATCCTGACATGCAATCAACTTTACAACCGAGCTGTTTCCACATTTCTATATCCTGGCCAGGAGCATTCCTGTAATCTAACAACATCTTGGATGGTTGGCATTGGTTCTTTTGAGGGAGACTTGCCTTTGTCTATGCCTTTAGTCTGCCTCATCATTTTAGGTACCACCACCCTGCGCCCCTGGGACACTTCCTTAGCTACTTGGTCAGCACGGCGATTTCCAACATCTACTGGGTTTTGGCCCAGAGTACGAGTCATACATGTTAATACGGAAATTTGTTTTGGCAACATTAGGGCTTGTAACAGGTCCGATACCAATTTCTGGTGCGATATTTGTGTTCCTGCTGAAGTCAAGAATCCCCTATTTTTCCACAACTGACCAAAGTCATGCACCACTCCAAAAGCATACCTAGAGTCAGTAAAAACATTGATTCTCAAGTCCTTCCCTAAGATGCAGGCCCTTATCATGGCAAACAGTTCCACTTGTTGGGCAGAGAATGGTGTTTCGAAGGACGCCCCTCCACATTATTGCCATCCTGATCTATAATTGCGTATCCTGAGAGTCTTTTACCTAGTGGTCCAATTGATGCACTCCCATCTACAGACAGAGTTAAGTCAGGGTTTGTCATGGGAATATCTGCCAAATCTTCCCGAACAGAGGTATCTTCTTTAATCATAGAAACATAGAAAATAGGTGCAGGAGTAGGCCATTCGGCCCTTCGAGCCTGCACCGCCATTCAATATGATCATGGCTGATCATCAAACTCAGTATCCTGTACCTGCCTTCTCTCCATACGCCCTGATCCCTTTAGCCACAAGGGCCACATCTAATTCCCTCTTAAATATAGCCAATGAACTGGCCTCAATAACATTCTGTGGCAGGGAATTCCAGAGATTCACCACTCTCTGTGTAAAAACAGGACAGGAAAAGGAGCCTTTGCGACCACTCCATACTCACACCCTTTGGCTGCGTTAAATCAGCATAAGGTCATACGTAAAGCCAGGATTTTGCCATAAGTGCCTTTTCATGCCTTTTTTTTGATGATTTCAGGAAGATAATGCCTTTTTCACGATTGAGTGCCTAAATCAGCCTTTTTTTTTTGCCATTTTAACGTAACTTACAAGAAAATTTGCACTACCGGGGCGAAACCAGGCTGTAAGTGGGTGTTAAGTGCTGATTGGAGAGGGGTGCGTGGGAAAGGGTCCAGTCTTTGCAGACTGGAGTCATGCTTTAAGTAGGTGTGAAGTGTTGGTTGGGAAGGATCTAGTATTTTCAAACTGGAGTAAGGCTGTGAGTAGGTGTGAAGTGTTGGTTGGGGAGGAGGTGTGGGGATACCAGGGTTAAGCTTCTGTTTATTGAACCTGCTGTAGGACTCGTTCAGGTCGTTGGTCAGCTGACGATTGTCCAAGGAGTGGTTTTTTTTTCCTCTTGTAGCTTGTGATTTCTTGCAAGCACTTCCACACTGAAGAAGTCATTTGTTGAGAACATGCTCCTCAACTTCTCAGAGTACCTTTCCTTGGCAGTTCTGATTCCTCTTCTCAGCTTATACTTGGCCTGCCTGTAGAGGTCTGCATCCCCGCTCCTGTAGGATCTACCCCTGCAAACGTCAAAATGCCTAAATGCGTCAACACCATGTAAAAAACTGAACGATTTGGTGAGAGTGTACAGGAGTGATATGTTCTCTACAGACTACTGTGTGCTGTTTTGCAAGCATGTGAGAAAGCAGTGAATCATGAGAAGAAATATTTCGTCTCCCAGCATGTACAGACAGCTAAACACAAGTTGGCGGCAGAGAAACTGAAGGTAGGAAATACGCAAGCTTGTTTACTGCTGGCTCCAGCCACAAATCTGAGTTTTCGAGTGATCTGTGCAAAGCTTTCATTGATGCTGGAATTCCATTGTGGAAATTGGAAAACAAATCTCTCAGAGGTTTTTTAGAGAAATACAAGCGAGTCATCATTATGGAAAAATTATGATGACAGCAACTTCAACATTGTTGTGCAGAAAATTAGAGATGAAGTTGCATGCAACAAAATATAGATCTCAATAGACGAGACAACAGATGCTGGGGGGAGATATGTTGCCAATGTGGTCATCGGTACACTGGAGGCAGGTCAACCATCAAAGGAGTATTTGTCGACCGGAAGTATTGGAGATGTGAAACAGCTCAATTATTGCTCAGTTGTTTACAGCGGCGCTACCTTAGCACCTGCGGCTCACCTGCAGTCCGTCTGTTTTTTCTTTTTTGTTGTTGTTCTTTTGTCCTGTTTTAGTTAATTTTGGTTTATTAGGTTGTGTATGTGTGGGGGGGGGAGAAACATGTTTTTGGTCTCTTCCTTCGGGGGGATGCAAATTTTTTTTGTCGTATCCCCCGTCTCCGTCTGCGCCGAGGCCTAATGGCGGAGCTGGCGGCCTCAGGGCTGTGGCGGCGGCGACCCGACTTCGGAGACTCGGCCACGGAGCTATGGCGACCCGACTTCGGTGGACTCGGCTGCGGGCCCAGTGGACGACATCGTCGGGAGCTCGCAGGTCGCAGGTTGGTGACCTGATTTTCTGGAGCTCCCGCAACAACAGCTTCGTCCGTGGACTGGAGGGTGGCAGCTTCGACCACCCCGGGCCGCGGAGTTTGAACCGGCCCGTTCGCAGCGCTTGGATTCAGCCGCGGGACTGACTTACTCGTGGGGGGGAGGGGGTGGTACTCACTCACTGACTTACTCACAGTGAGGAGGTGCCTGGTGAACTCACTGTGGTGGATGCTAAATTTGTGTTTACTGTGTGTTTTTGTCATTTTTTTATTATATGTATGACTGCAAGGCACGAAATTTCGTTCAGACCGAAAGGTCTGAATGACAATAAAGGATACTTTGACTTTGACTTTGATCTTCATTTGCTGTACTTTGGCCAGAAGTTATAAAACACAAGAATGTTCTTCTGTTTGTGACTGATGCAGCTCCGTACATGAGAAAAGCTGCTCGTGCTCTTAAAGTTGTATTCCCCAAAATGTTGCACATGCTTAGCACACAGACTCCATAGAATTGCCGAGCACATACGTAGCTTATTTCCAAATGTCGATCGCCTAATTTCCAATGTCAAGAAAATCTTCCTCAAAGCACGTTGTGCAAGGAAATGGCACCTGAGATTCCGCTACCTCCTCAGCCCGTTTTGACTAGGTGGGGTACATGGCTCTCTGCTGTACTCTACTATGCTGCAAATTTTGAAAAGATAAAAGAAATCGTCAACTGTTTTGAAGAGGAAGAATCTGCTGCAGTCAGGATCGTCAGTGAAATCATGCAGAAAAAGTCCCTCCACCGCAATCTTTTGTTTATTGCTTCCAATTTTGCAAACTTCCCACAAGCCATCACTTCCCTTGAGAAACGTGACAAAACATTAGTGACTAACTTGCAGGTTTTCAACAAAGCAACTGACGATATTCGTAAAGTTCCTGGCGATGTAGGTAAAGATGTAGGTAGTGATTTTAGCTAACAAAGATCTTGAAGAAATACAAAACATAACTAAAGTTCTCAAAGGTTGTTGTTATGCACAAGATATCAACATGAATATAGAGTTAGTAGCTTGTTTCGGGTATGCCCCAGTGACCTCAGCTGGGGTAGAAAGACGTTTTTCACATCTGATGCATATTCTGTCTGACAGACGGCATAGTTTAACACCAGATAATTTGAAAGAAATGCTAGTAATTATGTGCAACCAGGCAACTTTGGTCATTCAATGTAGTATACCTTTAATATTATCATTTTTAACCATATTTTAGTAGAAATAAATGTCCTTTTTGTCAATAGCTTTTTTCGTGCCTTGTTTGTAATTTTATTATGCCTTTTTGCCTGCCTGTCAGAGAAATTTAGCGCCTGAACATCCTGGCTCTACTCATAAGGAATAGGAATAGAATTAGGCCATTCGGCCCATCAAGTCTACTCTGCCACTTAATCATGGCTAATCTATCTCTTCCTCCTAACTCCATTCTCCTGCGTTCACCCCATAACCTCTGACACCTGTACTAATCAAGAATCTATCTATCTTTCTCCACCGTGCCAATTTAACCCTGTGTGGCAGGGAGTGGGAAGCAGAGAAGCGGGTCAGCAAGGAGAGGGATTGAGGGCAAGGTGGAGGTGAGGTGAAGTATGGATGGACAGGCAGGGCCATGTTAGTGAACAGGGTGATTGATGCTGGAGCTGAAGTGTGTCTATCTCAATGCAAGGAATGTTACGGATAAGGCAGATGAATTAAGGACCTGGATAAGTGCATGGAACTATGATGTGGAGGAAGGAACTGCAGATGCTGGTTTAAACCAAAAATAGACACAAAAAGCTGGAGAAACTCAGCGGGTCAGACAGGAAGTTGTCTGACCTGCTGAGTTACATGGAACTATGATGTTCTAGCTATGATAGAGACTTGGTTGGGGGAAGGACAGGACTGGCAGCTCAAGGTTCCAGGGTTGTAATGAGTCAGATGTGATGGAGCAGGATGGAAAATAAGTTGCACTACTCATGAGAGGGAATGTCACAGCAGCAGAGGACATAATGGAGATATCATCTACTGATGGGTTTAAGGGCTATGGGCTAAATGCTGGCACATAGAGTCGTACAGATTGGAAACTGATGTTCAGCCCAACATGTCTATACCAACCAAGTACACTTGTACTTCGATTGGCCCATATACTTCTAAACCTACCTGTCCAAATATCTTTTAACTGTTGTGTTAGCAACCTGCCTCAATTACGTCCACTGGCAGATTGTTCCATATGTATGGAAAGGAACTGCAGATGCTGGTTATACCGAAGATAGGCATACTCGTTCCATATACCCACCATCCTTTGTGCAAAAAAAAAAAGTTACTGCTCAGGTTTCTATTAAATCTTTCCCACCTCTCCTCTGGTTCTCGATTCCCCTAACGGTGAAATTATCAGTGCATTTACCCTATCTATTCCTCTCATGATCTTGTACACCTCTATACAGTCACCCTGCATCCTTCAGTGCTCCAAAGAATAAAGTCCTAGCCTGCTCAACCTCTCTCTATTGTATCTTCACTACTAGATCGCTCTGCAACACACTCCCCAGCACCCTGCCATTCATTGTGTGGGTTCTGCCCTGGTTTGACTTGCCAAAATGCAACACCTCACGCATATCTGCATTAAACTCCAATAACTGTGGCCCTTGTGACTAAAGGGATCAGGGGGTATGGAGAGAAGGCAGGTACAGGTTACTGAGTTGGATGATCAGCCATGATCATATTGAATGGCGGTGCAGGCTCAAAGGGCCGAATGGCCTACTCCTGCACCTATATTCTATGTTTCTATGTAACTGTCCCGCAGCCCACTAACAGCTGATCAAGGTCCTGCTGTAATTTATAACTATCTTCGCTATCTATGAGACCACTTACATTAGTATTACCTGTAAACAATCTTGTCCAGATTGTTGATATAAACCACAATGGGCCCAGATACTGAGATACACCACTGGCCACAGGCCTCGAATCACCCTCTATCACCCTCTGCTTCCTTCTATAAGTACAATTCTCTATCCAGTTGGCTATCTCTCCCTGAATCCCGTGTGATCTAATCTTCCAGATAGCCTCCCATGCGGAACCTTGTCAAATGCCTTGCTGTTCCATGCAGATGATTTCTACTGCTTTGCCCTGATCAACTTTTGTGGTTGTTTAGTTTGGTACAGTTGACAGATACAGCATGGAAACAGGCCCTTCATCCCACCGAGTCCGCAATGACCAGCGATCCCTGCTCATTAACACTACCCTACACACCATTTTCTCGGGAGAAAACCCACTCAGGTCTTGGGGAGAATGTATAAACTCCATACAGACAAGCACCCTTAGTCAGGATTGAACCAGGGTATCTTCAAAATCCTCAAAAGTTACATCTTCAAATAACTCAATCAGATTGGCAAGACATGATGTCATACTGTCCGTACAAAACCATGCTGACCAATCCTAATCAGCCCATCTATTCAAACGCACATGTATCATATCTCTGAATCCTTTCCATGAACTGTCTACCACAGTTAGGCTCACTAGTAAATACTTCCCAACCTTGAAGCCCTTCTTAAATAGAGACACAGCATTCAACACCCTCCAATGTTCTGGCCCTTCACCCTTGTGTCTCATGATGACTTGTATATCTCAGCCAGAATACCTGCAGGTTCTTCACTGGCTTCCCTCTGAGTCCCCGCATGTATCTGATCAAGCCCGGGTGATTTATCCACCATCATATGTCTTGGATACCCAGTGCCTCCTCGACCATAATATGGACTGTCCTTAAGACATCTCCATTATCTGTTTCAAGTTCCCCAGTCTTCACAGTAAAAGCAGAGGAGAAATACCCTTTGAGGACCTTGCCCATCTCCTGCGGTTACACACAGAGATGACCACTTTCGTTTCTGAGGAGCCCTATGCTCTTTCTGGTTACCCTCTTTCCCTTAAGGTACACACAATCTCTATGGACTTTCCTTTATGTTATCTGCTGGAGCTATCTCCTGCCCCCTTTCTGCCCTCCTGATATCCTTCTTAAGTCCACTCCTCGGTTCCTGAAATTCGTCCAGGGATACACCTGATCCCAGCCGCCTATACCTGTCTCAAGTCTCCTCCCGCGAGGGAGTATGGGCAATGTTCAGGAATGCGAATGGTGCACTCATCCTGATGGGTTTATGGAATAATGCCCCCAATAGCCAGATAGAGGAACAGATAGGCAGGCAGACTGTGGAAAACTGAAAGCACATCACTGTGGAGTACAACTTTCTCAATATTGACTGGGACTTTGGTGCAGGAGGCTTAGACAGGGCACAATTTGCCAGGTGTACCCTTAAGTCAATGCTTCTTCACCTGCCTGACCTCCACTAAGGATCACAAACTTGCCCGCCTGCAGTCTGGGCCTTCCACTGATTCTACCCGACCCAGCCGCGCTCCTGACCGCCGGAGGACCCACCACCAGACCAAGCCGCAGCCAAACCGCCCATAGGTTGGGACCCACAATGCCATTGTCGCCGTTGGACCCTGGGTCACCGGTGCCGACACTGCTACTGACTCTCATCGCTCGCAGGACAGGGATGTCCAAGGCACTGACCCTCACCCCCTTCCAGCCGCTTCACCCAGGGCAGGGCAGGGCAGGGCCATTCAAGGCACTGACCTGATTATATCAAGTGGTGGAGAGAGTCAAAAACTTCAAATTCCTGAGCGTGCATATTTCCAAAGATCTTTCCTGGTCCCAGAACACTGATGCAATTATAAACAAAGCACATCAACGCCTCTACTTCCTGAGAAGATTACGGAGATTCGGTATGTCAGAGAGAATTCTCTTGAACTTCTACAGGTGCACAGTAGAGAGCATGCTGACAGGTTGCATCATGGCCTGGTTCGGCAACTTGAATGCCCAGGAGCGGAAAAGACTGTAAAAAGTTGTGAACACTGCCCAGTCCATCACCAGCTCTGACCTCCCCACCATCAAAGGGATTTATCGGAGTCGCTGCCTCAAAAAGGCAGCCAACATCATCAGAGACCCACACTATCCTGGCAACACACTCATTTCACCCCGGCCATCCGGAAGAAGGTACAGGAGCCTGAAAATTGTAACGTCCAGGTTCAGGAACAGCCGCTTCCCCACAGCTATCAGGCTATTAAACACGACAACCTCAATAAGCTCTGAACAATAGACTATTATTATGATTAGAATTATTATTATTATTTCACTACTATTGTTTGTTTATTACTTATGTGTGTACGTATATATTTATATATATACACACATATATACATATGTATGTATATATTTGTGTGTGTGTACTTGTGAGTATATGTCTATTTGCATACTGAACTTTTTTTTTCCTTGTTTATCATATTGTTTACAGTGTACTATGTTTACATATTCTGTTGTGCTGCAGCAAGTAAGAATCTCATTGTTCTATCTGGGACATGACAATAAAAACTCTTGACCCTTCCCCCTCTCCGGCACTTCAGCTTCAATAACCTTCAATTCCAAGGCCCCTATTGCATCATCTTCACCTGGACGTCCTGTCCCTTTACACATCCACCCCTCACCGGGTGGATCTCCATGTCCCCTCCAGTTCATCCTTGAACAGTGACCTCGTCAGTTAACCTCCACTAACATGCTCCGCCACCTGGTGGGACATCCTCCCTCAACAACTCGTTTTCTCACTTGTTCCAAGTTAAAGGTGTAGCAAAGGGCACTCATCTGGGCCTCAGCATCACCGGCTTCTTTGTAATGGTGAACAGTGCTGGTTGGAAACATATCATGGCCGTCTGAAGGGGGAGGGGGGAGGGGGGGGGGGGAGGGGGGAGGGGGTGCGATGGGTATGGTGGTCACACCGCCCTTTTTTTCCAGAGTAAAAAAAAAATCCCTAGAGAAAACAAAATTGGAGTGCAATCAGTGTTTGCAGTTTGAAGGAAACTACCCGAAATTGGGGAAATTCTGGTTCCTGCCCGCGGGATGATTTTGGGGGAAAAAATATTTGAGACCATCCGCGCCTGCGCAGTTGGGGGAAGCCGGTGACGCAGTAGCGACCTAAAATGGAGCCGTCTCTCCGCACGTGCGCAGTGGGATCAGATCAGATCACCACCATTTTCACTGCATCGCTCGACGCTTCATGTGGGTGAGTGGGACCGTGGTATATTGCGTTGCGGGAGGGGGAGTCCGCGGTCCTGACCGGTCCATCACCTCCATCCGTGGCATCAGAGCCTCGCCGCCAGTCAGCCTGGCATCCAGGGAGCTGGTCCGCTGCCGGCCGTCCGGGGAGACCGTTCTCCCATCGCCGAACGGGAACCATTGAATCTGAACCCAGCCCTGGCAGCGGCCGTGACCCCGATACCAGGCACAGCTCCGGCCGGGCCCTCGCCTCCTCCCCCCCTTCCCTGCCTCCCCCCGCCGGCCCCTCGTTCCCCCCTCCTGCCGGCCCATCGCCTTCACCCCGGCCCCCCTGCCGGGCCCAGCCTCCCCCCCTCACCTTCCCCCCCCCCTTCCCTGCCTCCCCCCGCCGGCCCCTCGTTCCCCCCTCCTGCCGGCCCATCGTCTTCACCCCGGCCCCCCCTGCCGGGCCCAGCCTCCCCCCCCCCCCCCTTCCCTGCCTCCCCCCGCCGGCCCCTCGTTCCCCCCTCCTGCCGGCCCATCGCCTTCACCCCGGCCCCCCCTGCCGGGCCCAGCCTCCCCCCCCCCCCCCTTCCCTGCCTCCCCCCGCCGGCCCCTCGTTCCCCCCTCCTGCCGGCCCATCGCCTTCACCCCGGCCCCCCCTGCCGGGCCCAGCCTCCCCCCCTCACCTTCCCCCCCCCCCCTCGCCCCCCCCCCCCCCCCCTCACCGCGGGCCCTCGCTACCCCTAGCCCTGACCCTAGGTTGATAGGCTTGGTATGTATAAATTGTCCCTAGTGTGTGTGGAATAGTATGCGGGGGATCGCTGGTCGGTGCAGACTCAGTGGACCGTAGGGCATTGTATCTCATGTGACACAGGGGCCCCAGGGGATGGACTTGGACCCACAATGTTC
Organism: Amblyraja radiata; assembly: GCF_010909765.2. Classification (NCBI taxonomy): domain Eukaryota; kingdom Metazoa; phylum Chordata; class Chondrichthyes; order Rajiformes; family Rajidae; genus Amblyraja; species Amblyraja radiata. The sequence continues at coordinate 16,268,193 of NC_045993.1, forward strand.
TGCCTGCTTCTCATGGGAACTAAACTGTTGGCCACGAGTTGTCCCAGAGGCAGATCGCTCTTCCAATGATCTCTCCAAACCCCCAGAGGTAGCGGGCTTTACAACTGGGTACAGGCAATGTTGACACACTGGCACCATTCCCCAACTCTTTCTCCACTACATTGATAACTGCATCATAGCTACTCCTGTACCTCCTGCACCTGTGCAAAATTCATCCATTTCATCAACTTTACCATTAATTTCCACCTTGTCCTCAAATTCACTTGGGCTAACCCCTGACACCTCCCTATCTAAAGTCCTCTTAGTCTGAAGAAGGGTCTCGACCCAACCAGAGATGCTGCTTGTCCCGCTGAGTTACTCCATCCAGCATTTTGTATCTATCTTTGATGTAAACCAGCATCTGCAGTTCCTTCCCACTTCTCTCCCCTATCTCGATCTGACTTAGTCACAGGAGACAGACAAGCAACTGAAATCTACAACCAACCCACTGACTCCCACGGTTATCTGGACTACACATCAGGAGAGAAGAAATGGGTGATGTTTTGGGTTGAGACCCTTCAGTCTCCTGTCTGAAGAAGGGTCTTGACTGGAAACGTCACCCATTCCTTCTCTTCAGAGATGCTGCCTGTCCCGCTGAGTACTCCAGTTTTTTGTGTCTATCTTGTTCCAAATATACGTGGGTACCATCCACCAGCTCTTTCTCCGCTATATTGATAACTGCATTGTAGCTGCTGCCTGCACCCGTGACTTCATTGATTTCATCAACTATACCACTTACCCATCCTGCCCTCTACTTCACTTGGACTATCTCTTGTCACATCTTTACTTTAGCTTATTATTATCACGTGTACCGAGGTACAATGAAAAGCTTTTTGTTCCATGCTGTCCAGTCAAAGAAAAGACTATGCATGATTACAATCAAGCGGTCCACAGTGTACAGATAAAGGGTAGAACATTCAGTGCAAGATTATATCTGATAATGAATGATTAAAGAAAGTTCAAAGGTCTCCAATGAGATAGATGGGAGGTCAGAACCACTTGCTAGTTAGTAAGAGGATGGTTCAGTTGCCTGATAACAGCTCGGTACCTCATAGATACATAGAAAATAGGTGCAGGAGTCGGCCATTCGGCCCTTCGAGCCTGCACCGCCATTCAATATGATCATGGCTGATCATCCAACTCAGTATCCTGTACCTGCCTTCTCTCCATACCCTCTGATCCCTTTAGCCACAAGGGCCACATCTAACTCCCTCTTAAATATAGTCAATGAACTGGCCTCAACTACCTTCTGTGGCAGAGAATTCCAGAGATTCACCACTCTCTGTGTGAAAAATGCTTTCCTCATCTCGGTCCTAAAAGATTTCCCCCTTATCATTAAACTGTGACCTCTTGTCCTGGACTTCCCCAACATCGGGAACAATCTTCCTGCATCTAGCCTGTCCAACCCCTTAAGAATTTTGTAAGTTTCTATAAGATCCCCCACAAGCCGAGTCTATCCAGTCTTTCTTCATATGAAAGTCCTGACATCCCAGGAATCAGTCTGGTTAACCTTCTCTGTACTCCCTCTATGGCAAGAATGTCTTTCCTCAGATTAGGAGACCAAAACTCTACGCGATACTCCAGGTGTGGTCAATCTCAAACGGTCCGTGTCAAGGGTGAAGAAAATCATTTCTGATCCCTCCCACCCAGCTCACCACAACTTCCACCAGCTGCCCTCAGGGAGGTGCTACAGCTCATTGCCTGCCAAAACATCACGATTCTAAAACAGTTTCTACCCATATGCAATTCGAACTCTGAACACTCTATGATAATATCACAAAGCCACCCCGTGCATGTACTGTATACTGTATGTTGTCTGTGTTTTATGTTATGTTATGTTCTGCTTACTGTGTTCTTCTGTACCACAAACTGTATGTCTGCATGACTGGAATCAGCTTATTGTGTAAAATCCTGTACTGAACATGAATTCCACCAGCTTGACTGTGTGGTCATTAAATAATCTTGAATCTTGAATCTGTACAACTGCAGTAGAAACTCCCTGCTCTTATACTCAAATCATTTTTATACTCATGCCTGATGGGAGAGGGGAGAAGAGGGAGTGACTGGGAAACTGGTGGTTGATTATGCTGGTGGCCTTGCAGAGGCAGCGTGAAGTGTTAAAGGGAGATTGGGCAACGTCCAGAACTTGGATGGAGCTGTTCCCAAACCATGTTGTGATGCATCCTGATAAAATGCTTTCTATGGCACATCTGTAGATGTTGGTGAGAAATGGAAACATGCCAAACTTTCTACACCTTCCAAGGAACATAGAAAATAGGTGCAGGAGTATTGGGACCTCTTTGGATCATTGGGACCTCTTTTGGGGAAGGTGTGACCTGTACAGAAAGGACGGGTTGCACTTGAACTCGAGGGGGACCAATATCCTGGCGGGGAGATTTGCAAAGGCTACTGGGGAGACTTTAAACTAGAACGGGTGGGGGGAGGGACTCAAATAGGGAAAGCTAGCAGTCAGTGTGTGAGACAGGAGGCAGAGTAGGGAATCACTCGGACCCAAAATGTAGGGGAGAAAGAAGAAAAAGACAATAAACAGAGAATAAGAGGTTTCTTAAATGTGTATATTTTAATGCTAGGAGCATTGTAAGAAAGGTGGATGAACTTAGAGCCTGGATTGACACCTGGAAGTATGATGTTGTGGCGATCAGTGAAACATGGTTGCAGGATGGCTGTGATTGGAAACTAAATATTCCAGGATTTCGTTGCTTCAGGTGTGATAGAATTGGAGGGGCAAGAGGTGGAGGTGTTGCATTGCTTATCAGGGAAGATATTACAGCAGTGCTTTGGCAGGATAGATTAGAGGGCTCGTCTAGGGAGGCTATTTGGGTGGAACTGAGAAATGGGAAAAGGGTTGCAACACTTATAGGGGTGTATTATAGACCGCCAAATGGGGAGCGAGAATTGGAAGAGCAAATATGTAAGGACATAGCAGATATTAGTAGTAAGCACAAGGTAGTGATTGTGGGAGATTTCAATTTTCCACACAAGACTGGGAAACACATTCTGTAAATGGGCTGGGTGGTTTGGAGTTTGTAAAATGTGTGCAGGATAGTTTTTTGCAGCAATACATAGAGGTACCTACTAGAGAAGGGGCGGTGCTGGAGATCCTGTTAGGAAATGAGACGGGTCAGGTGGCGGAGGTATGCGTTGGGGAACAGTTCGGGTCCAGTGATCACAATACCATTAGTTTCAATATAATTATGGAGAGGGTCAGAACTGGACCTAGGGTTGAGATTTTTGATTGGAGAAAGGCTAACTTTTAGGAGATGCGAAAGGATTTAAAAGGAGTGAATTGGGACATTTTGTTTTATGGGAAAGATGTGGAAGAGAAATAGAGGACATTTAAAGGTGAAATTTTAAGGGTACAGAATCTTTATGTCCCTGTTCGGTTGAAAGGAAATAGTAATAATTGGAAAGAGCCATGGTTTTCAAGGGAAATTGGACACGGTTCGGAAAAAGAGAGAGATCTACAATAATTATAGGCAGCATGGAGTAAATGAGGTGCTTGAGGAGTATAAAGAATGTAAAAAGAATCTTAAGAAAGAAATTAGAAAAGCTAAAAGAAGATATGAGGTTGCTTTGGCAAGTAAGGTGAAAGTAAATCCAAAGGGTTTCTACAGCTATATTAATAACAAAAGGATAACGAGGGATAAAATTGGTCCATTAGAGAGTCAGAGTGGACAGCTATCTGCAGAGCCAAAAGAGATGGGGGAGATATTGAACAATTTCTTTTCTTCGGTATTCACCAAGGAGAAGGATATTGAATTATGTTAGGTAAGGGAAACAAGTAGAGTAGCTATGGAAACTATGAGATTCAAAGAAGAGGAAGTATTGACACTTTTGAAAAATATAAAAGTGGATAAGTATCCAGGTCCGGACAGGATATTGAGGGAAGTTAGTGTAGAAATAGCAAGGGCTATGACAGAAATATTTCAAATGTCATTAGAACCGGGAATAGTGCCGGAGGATTGGCGTACTGCGCATGTTGTCCATTGTTTAAAAAGGGTTCTAAGAGTAAACCTAGCAATTGGAGACCTGTTAGTTTGTCATCAGTGGTGGGCAAATTAATGGAAAGGATACTTAGAGATAATATATATAAGCATCTGGATAAACAGGGTCTGATTAGGAACAGTCAACATGGATTTGTGCCTGGAAGGTCATGTTTGACTAATCTTGAATTTTTTGAAGAGGTTACTCGGGAAATTGATGAGGGTAAAGCAGTGGATGTTGTATATATGGACTTCAGTAAGGCCTTTGACAAGGTTCCTCATGGAAGATTGGTTAAGAAGGTTCAATTGTTGGGTAATAATGGTGGAGTAGCAAGATGGATTCAACAGTGGCTGAATGGGAGATCTGTGTTGGGTCCACTGTTATCAGATCTGTGTTGGGTCCACTGTTGTTTGTCATGTACATCAATGATCTGGATGATGGTGTGGTAAATTGGATTAGTAAGTATGCAGATGATACTAAGATAGGTGGTGTTGTGGATAATGAAGTAGATTTTCAAAGTCTACAGAGAGATTTAGGCCAGTTGGAAGAGTGGGCTGAAAGATGGCAGATGGAGTTTAATGCTGATAAGTGTGAGGTGCTACATCTTGGCAGAACAAATCAAAATAGGACGTACATGGTAAATGCTAGTGAATTGAGGAATGCAGTTGAACAGAGGGATCTAGGAATAACTGTGCACAATTTCCCTGAAGGTGGAATCTCATGTACAGTGCATTGAGAAAGTATTCAGACCCCTTCACTTTTTCCACATTTTGTTACATTACAGCCTTATTCTAAAATTGGTTACAGTCATTTTTTTTTAATCATCAATCTACCTCATAATATAAATGCGAAAACAGGTGTTTAGTAATTATTGCAAAATAATTAAAAGTAAATAACTGAAATATCACATTTACGTAAGTATTCAGACCCTTTGCTGTGACTCTCAAATTGAGCTTTGGTGCATCGTGTTTCCATTGATTATCCTTGAGATGTTTCTACAACTTGATAGGAGTCTACAAGTGGTAAATTAACTTGATTGTACGTGATTTGGAAAGGCACGCCATGAAGACGAAGGAATTGTCTGTAGACCTCCGAGACAGGGTTGTGTTGAGACACAGATCTGGGGAAAACATTTTTTGGAGCATTGCAGGTCCCGAAGAGCACAGTGGCCTCCGTCATTCTTAAATAGAACTTTGAAACCACCAGGACTCTTCATAGAGCCTGGCCAAATTGAGCAATCGGGGGAGAAGGGCCTTAGGATAGAGACTTACTAACATATTCAGGGAGGTGACCAACTTGGTCACTCTGACAGAGCTCCAGAATTCCTCTGTGGAGATGGGAGAAACTTCCAGAAGGACAACTATATCTGCAGCACTCCACCAATCAGGCCTTTATTGTAGAGTGGCCAGACAGAAGCCACTCCTCAGTTAAAGGCACATGACAGCCCGCTTGGAGTTTGCCAAAAGGCACCTAAACAAGATTCCCTGGCCTGATGAAACCAAGATTGAACTCTTTGGCCTGAATGACAAGTGTCACATCTGGAGGAAACCAGGCACCGCTCATCACCTGGCCAATACCATATCTACAGTGAAGCATTGTGGTGGCAGCGTCATGCTGTAGGGATGTTTTTCAGCGGTAGGAACTGGGAGACCAGTCAGGATCGAGGTAAAGATGAACGGAGCAAAGTATAGAGAGATCATGATGAAAACCTGCTCCAGAGCGTTCAGGACCTCGGACTGGGGCAGACGTTCACCTTCCAACAGGACAACAACTCTAAGCACACAGCCAAGACAATGCAAGAGTGGCTTTGTGACAAGTCTGTGAATGTCCGTAAGTGGCCCGGCCAGAGACCGGACTTGAACCCGATCGAACATCTCTGGAGGGACCTGAAAATAGCTGTGCATCGACGCTCCCCATCCAACCTGACAGAGCTTGAGAGGATCTGCAGAGAAGAATGGGATAAATTACCCAAATACAGGTGTGCCAAGCTTGTAGCGTGATACCCAAGAAGACTTGAGGCTGTAATCACTGCCAAAGGTACCTCAACAAAGTACGGAGTAAAGGGTCTGAATAGTTATGTAAATGTGATATTTCAGTTATTTATTTTTAATTATTTTGCAAAATAACACCTGTTTTCACTTTTTTTTATTGTGGGCTAATGTGTGTGGATTGCTGATAAAAAAAAAAGAATTTAATCCATTTTAGAATAAGGCTGTAACGTAACAAAATGTGGAAAAAGTGAAGGGGCCTGAATACTTTCTGAATGCACTGTAGATAGGGTGGTAAAGAAAGCTTTTGGTGTGCTGGCCTTTATAAATCAGAGCATTGAGTATAGAAGTTGGGATGTAATGTTAAAATTGTACAAGGCCAATTCTGGAATATGGTGTACAATTTTGGTCGCCTAATTATAGGAAGGATGTCAACAAAATAGAGAGAGTACAGAGGAGATTTACTAGAATGTTGCCTGGGTTTCAGCAACTAAGCTACAGAGAATGGTTGAACAAGTTAGGTCTTTATTCTTTGGAGCGCAGAAGGTTAAGGGGGGACGATAGAGGTCTTTAAAATGATGAGAGGGATAGACAGAGTTGACGTGGATAAGCTTTTCCCACTGAGAGTAGGGAAGATTCAAACGAGGACATGACTTGAGAATTAAGGGACAGAAGTTTAGGGGTAACATGAGGGGGAACTTCTTTACTCAGAGAGTGGTAGCTGTGTGGAATGAGTTTCCAGTGGAGGTGGTGGAGGCAGGTTCGATTTTATCATTTAAAAATAAATTGGATAGTTATATGGACGGGAAAGGAATGGAGGGTTATGGTCTGAGCGCAGGTAGATGGGACTAGGGGAAAATAAGTGTTCGGCACGGACTAGAAGGGTCGTGATGGCCTGTTTCCGTGCTGTAATTGTTATATGGTTATATGGAAGTAGAGGGATCGCTATGCTTTCTTAGCCAGAGCTTCGACGTGGCTGGTCCAGGACAAATTGCTGGTGATATTTACTCTGAGGAACTTGAAGTTTTCCACCATCTCTACTTTGGCACCATCAATGTATGCCAGGGTCTGTGTGGCTTTGTCTCCAGCAGTTGATCACAATCTCCGTTGTCTTGCTGACGTTGCGGGAGAAGTTATTAATTTGGCACCACATGGTACCTATCTCCTTCCCTGTTATTATTTGATATCGGGATCACTACCATGGTGTCGTCTGCAAAATTGTGAATTGAGTTGGATTGGTATTTGGCTGCAGAGTCATTCAAGAGTGTATAAGGAGTATAGTAAGGGGCTGAGAACGCATCCTTTTGGGGCACAATTATTGTGACATTTCGTGGAGGATGATTTGCCCTTTCTTGATCTCTGTCTACATTACAATGGTCAGTCTATCGACTTACATCTACAATACAACCAGAGTTATCTGGACTTCACATCCTCCCACCCTGCCTCGTGCAAAGATGCTGGCCCCTACCCTCAATTCCTCCATCTGCTCCCCAGATGAGGCTTCCTGTTCCAAGAGATCAGGGATGACTCTTTCTTTAGTAAACATGGTTTATACATGGATTCCCTCACCCATGTGTCCCCTGTGTCCTGTAGTTTTGCCCCCCCCCCCCTCCCCCAGACAGAACAAGGACAGTTCTCCTGGTCCTCATCTTTCATCCCACCATTCTCTGCATCCAATATATCATCTGCCAATATTTCCGCCACCTTCAACATGATCTCATCACCAACATTTAGTGCCCTTAGTACCTTGCACAGAGACTGCTCCCTCTGCAAATCCTTGGTTCACTCATATCCTCCCACCCAAACTACCCCTTTCCCCAGGTACTTTCCCCTGCAACCGCTCTCATACCTCCTCCCCCACTTCCATCCAGTGACCCCAGCAGTTATTCCAGTTGCGAGAGAGAGGTTCACATGCATCACCTCCAACCCCATCTACAGCATCCGGTGATCCCGATGTGGCCTCCTTTATATTGGTGAGACCAACCATAGACACGGCGACTGTTTCATTGAACACTTGAGCTCGGTCTGTCAAAATCTGCTGTAAATCTCGATTATATTGTCATAGTCATTCAGTGCGAAAACAAGCCCTTTGACCCAACTTGCCCACGCTGACCAAGGTGCCCATCTATATTAGTCCCACCTACCTGCGTTTGGTTCATATCCATCTAAACCTTTCCTATCCATATATGTCCAAATGTCATTTAAATGTTGCAATAGTACATGCCTCAACAACGTCCTCTGGCAGCTCACTCCGTATACCCACCACCCTTTGTGTGAAACAGTTGTCCCTTTTAAATCTTTCCCCCTCACCTGGATCTTGATTCCCCGAATAACATGGTGACTGAAACTGAACAAGATACTCCAAATGTGGTCTCACCAATGTCTTGTACAACTGTTACATAACATACCAACTTCTATATTTAATACTCTGCCTGATGAAGGCCAATGCACCAAATGGTTTCTTGAATATCCTATCTACGTGTGATGCCACTTTTAAGGAACTACTAGACTAAGTGGGACCTGTTGGGTCCCAGCTTCACACGGGAGGGCTGGTCCCCCAACGCAATATTCCACCTCTCCACCAATTCCAATATTGGTGGCCAGTGGGGGGGGGGGTCTGGAGCGCTAGCATAGGTGTTGTGGGTCAAGTCAAGTCAAGCACAGTGAGTGCAGGACCAACAATTCCATTTCAAGTCAAGTCAATCCATTTCAAGCACAGGGCAGGCTGAACAACTCATGGCATTGTCATTTCATATTCAATTTTTCATTGCAGTTTCAAGCACAGGCAGGGCAGGGCAGGCCAAACAACTCATGGCATTGTCATTTAATTTCTGCATCCTCTGCGGACTGTGCTATGGCTGACCAGGTCATGTCGTTACGAACGAACGTAGCTGTGCCATGATGTTTGTCAGTGGTGTGACCGGCCTGGGTATACCCAGGAAGTTTCAGGAAGTTCTTGTTTTCGGTGTGAGTCTCCTGCAGTAGAACTATAGTGGCCTCATTTTTGGAGCAGCTGGGCTTGTAAATGGAGCAGCTGGGCTTGTACACTCTGGAGTTTAGAAGGATGAGAGGGTATCTCATTGAAACATATAAGATTGTTAAGGGTTTGGACACGCTAGAGGCAGGAAACATGTTCCCGATGTTGAGGGAATCCAGAACCAGGGGCCACAGTTTAAGAATCAGGAGTAAGCCATTTAGAACGGAGACGAGGAAACACTTTTTCTCACAGAGTTGTGAGTCTGTGGAATTCTCTGCCTCAGAGGGCGGTGGAGGCAGGTTCTCTGGATGCTATCAAGAGAGAGCTAGATAGGGCTCTTAAAAATAACGGAGTCAAGGGATATGGGGAGCAGGTAGGAACAGGGTACTGATTGGGGATGATCAGCCATGTTCACATTGAATTGAAGGGCCGAATGGCCTACTCTGCACGTATATTGTCTCTTGTACATTGTTTTTGATGGCAATCTGTTCGATGACGTGGAGCTTGGCGGTGGTAAGGCCTTCAACATTGAGCTGCAGTAGCGTTAAACCTCAACAGTTGACGGTGTTTAACGGTGCCGCCTGGCCTGGCCTGGGGGGAAGCATGGCTTTTAGCGGTCTGCAGACCCGGTAAAGACATTGGTTTCACTTTGTGGGCTTATGAGCCTGTAAGCTACTCGTGGAGGAGGCCGTGTAGAGGCTGTCTTTGTCTCCCCCAAATGGATGGATCACAACCAAAGTGCAAGACACCACCATCATCAACATTTACAAGCCGTCTCCGAGCAGGTTGGTCCCAACATCTCTGCCAGATGTCCCAGTCCCTGCCGTGTATGCTGGTGACTTCAACAGCCATCATACAGACTGGGCATACAGCAGCTCCAAAGCTGACGGCGACATCCTGGCAGAATGGGCCTCGACCGCCGATGCAACACTCCTATACGACCCAAAGGAGCCATGCACTTTCTACACTGCACGCTGGAACAGCACCACCAACCCGGACCAGGCCTTCGCAAAATGTCGCAACAACGAACCGCTCCCAGTAAGACGCATCCTGGACAGGTTTCCCCGGTCACACCATCGACCATCGCTCATAACCATTCCATCTCTGGTCCAGCCCGTGGAAGGGAAAGACGTCAAGACGTGGAACTTCCGGAAAGCAAACTGGGTAGGCTTCACACAACAAGTGAATAAGGCAGCCGCTGGCCTCCCACACCCATGCCCCACCAACCTGAACAACGCCTACGACTCGTACTGCGAGATGCTGCTGGCCGCATCCCCCGCCCGTGGTGTACGTAAAGCCTATGTTCCCTGCTGGGATGACGAATGTGAAGACCTACTTCGCGCCCACACACAACCAGTGAAGACAGGGACAAAGCAATAAACGACCTAATCTGCAGACTAAATGAGAAACACAGGCAAAGATGGATGGAGACAGTGGAATCAATTGATTTCACACACTCCAGCCGTCAGGCGTGGCAGACCATGAACAAGCTGATGGGCAGGTCGACAACCCCAGCACAATGTCCCATCACTGCAAATTCCATCACGTCGCTACTGCTGAGCAACGGCCGCTTCCCCAACGCAGACAAGGACTTCACCAGAACAACATCGGCGAGAGTCCACGAGCTGCACAGGCCCCCGAGCTGCCACTCCAACCTAGCCCACGATTTCACAACACAAGAAATCGAGCAGGCCATCCGACTGCTGAAAACCGGCAAGGCACCAGGCACCGCCGGCTGAAAACCGGCAAGGCACCGACGGCTGAAAACCGGCAAGGCACCAGGCGCCGACTGCTGAAAACCGGCAAGGCACCAGGCACCGCCGGCATCCACCAAGGCACCAGGCACCGACTGCTGAAAACCAGCAAGGCACCAGGCACCGCCGGCTAAAAACTGGCAAGGCACCAGGCACCGACGGCATCCACCAAGGCAAGAAGGCAACTGACTGGCTGTGCCCCTTCCTCTCCACGTGTTTCCGCTGCCTGAAGCAACCAAAGATCTGGCGCCGTGCCAAGGTGATCGCTCTGCCGAAGCCAAACATGCTTAGCGATGACCCCAAGGGATACCGACCCATTTCACTGCTGTGTGTTCGATACTAGATCCTGGAACGTCTCCTCCACACACGTCTCAATCCAGTGATCGACCCCCAGCTGCCCAAAGAACAGGCTGGCTTCCGAAGCGGTAGGTCAACGGCGGACCAGGTGACCCTCCTGTGCCAAGACATAGAGGACAGCTTCCAGGCAGGGGAGAAGGCTGGCGCTGTCGTCTTGGACCTCACAGCTGCATATGATACTCTCTGGCTGCGTGGACTACACATGAAGCTTCTGGAAACCATCCCAGACAAGCACATGGTGAGCTTCATCATGGAGATGCTGAGCAACGGCAGCTTCAGGCTATACGCCAGCAATGGGTGAGGAAACGCAAGAACAGCGTCCCTCAGGGCTCAGTGTTGGCACCAATGCTGTTCAACATCTACATCCATGACCTGCCTGCAACCCAGTCAATGAAGTATGGCTATGCTGATGACCTGGCCATCCTACTCAGTAAGCCATCCTGGGAAACAGCAGAAGAGGGCCTCTCTGAAGACATGAACATACCTGATGAACTGGCGCTTTAAGCTCAGCATGGGTAAGCCAACATCTTCAATGTTCCACCTCAACAACAGGGAAGTGACCCGCGAGATGAACGTCATGGTGGATAACGCCCGGTCCCAGCCCGTCTCCACGTACCTCGGTGTGAAGCTCGACAGAACGTTGTCGTTCAAACAACACCTGGAAGGTGCCAAGGCAAAGACAAGTGCCCGTGCCGCACTGATATGCCGCCTATCCGGCACCACATGGGGAGCCACGACGAAGACACTGCGCATGTCCACAGTGGCCCTGGTGTTCTCAGCCGCCGAGTACTGCACTCCGGTCTGGTGCCGTAGCCCTCACGCCAAGAAGCTGGATGCTCCCCTCAACAGCGCCCTGCGGACTGTCTCCGGATGCCTACGAGCCACCCCAGTAAACCAACTGCCCGTCCTCGCTGGCATCGCCCCAGCCAACATCAGACGAGAAGCAGCCACGCTGGCCCTCTCTCGAAAGGCACAGACCAGTAAATCCCACCTCCTCCATCAGATCGTCACAGAGACACCACGACGAGCGCGCCTCAAGTCACGGCGCCCCTTTGCCACGCAAGCCCAAGAGCTGCTCTGCACAACACCGGCTGACGCTTCCAAGGCCGCCTGGGTCAAGGCGAGATGGAGAGACCAGTGGAAGTCAGCGGAACCATCTAGGCTACACCATTACATCAATGACCCCATGGACGTCCCTGGCCAGGACCTGCCCCGAAAGCAGTGGACAACTCTCAACTGCTTGAGGACAGGCGTCAGACGCTATGGAGTAGCGATGAAGAGGTGCGGCCTCGTGGACAGCTCCTCCTGTGAGTGTGGGGACCCAACACAGACAGTGAAGCACATAGTCACCAGTTGCCCCAAACACCGGCCACCGAATGGTGAACGAGGTCTGATTGACCTGGACGATGACACGTTGGCTTGGCTCACCTCAACGGAGCAGCAGGTCTAAAAGACATACGACAGAAGAAGAAGTCATTTCATTTCTAATTTTGCATTTCAGTTTCAAGCACAGGCAGGGCAGGCCAAACAACTCATGGCATTGTCATTTCATTTCCAATTTTGCATTGCAGCTTCAAGCACAGGCAGGGTAGGCCAAAGAATTCATGGCATTGTCATTTCATTTCCAATTTTGCATTGCAGTTTCAAGCACAGGCAGGGCAGGCCAAAGAATTCATGGTATTGTCATTTCATTTCCAATTATGCATTGCAGTTTCAAGCACAGGCAGGGCAGGCCAAACAACTCATTGCATTGTCATTAAGGGCTAACAAATCATTTATTGCAAGTACATTGCAGACTCACAGTTCAGTTGAATCACAGCTTAGAATCACAGTTGTGGCCTCTACCTCGCGATCTTTCAGAGCAACAGACTCACGCCCAGGCATCCGGGGTTTTATAGTCCTGCCCTCCCCCCCCCCCCCCCCCCGGAAGGGGCATTATCTTCATCATGGTGATTGACAGGTGAAGCGGGCCAATCAGCTGATCTCAAAATATTTTAAACACTCATAAAGTTTTTATTTTTCATCGATCGGAAAAATCCTCCGGGCTGCCTCAGCGGAGAAAGACTGTGGGTAAGGGCCAAAAATCATAGCGATATAGGGTAGCGTTTTTTCTAAAATCAATATACAGCGCAGACAGGAAGTGGTCAAGATGAGACTTTTAGTTATATAGATGAACCTGCACTCCTAGATCCCTCTGCTCTACAACTCTCCCCAGGGCCCTACCATTCACTGTGTAGGTCCAGCCCTAGTTTGACTTCCCAAAATGCAACACCTTGCACTTATCTGTATTAAATGTAATTAACCATTCCTCAGACCACCTGGCCAATCGATCAAGACCCTGCTGCAATTTTTGATAACCATCTTTGCTCTCTACGATGCCACCCCCTTTCCAGTCGTCTCCAAACTTACTAATCATGTATTGTACGTTCTCATCCAAATCGTTGATATAAACCACAAACACAGCTTATGGACACAGCTGTGGTGAGGCACACCGCTAGTCACAGGCCTCTAGTCCGATTCATGAGACTATTGCCGACCATTTTAACTCCCTTCCCATTCCCATATGGACCTTTCTGTCCTGGGCCTCCTCCATTGTCAGAGTGAGGCCACACGCAAGCTGGAGGAACAGCATCTTGGGCAGCTTATGGTATGAGCATTGAATTCTCCAATTTTAGGCAACTAACAAAGCAAGCCCCCCCTCCTTTCCCACCACATCTTTCCCCACCTGTTCCACCCCTTCCACCTAGATTGCAGTCCTTTGAAGAGAAAGGCACAACATTCCACCCTCCAGTCACCTGGTACCTTACCTTGGTCAACAAAGATACAACTAAGGTAACTTCAAGTAGCCCTTGCATTCCCACTCTCTCCATCCCTCCCCTTTCCAGTTCTCCGACCAGTCTTACTGTCTCCGACTACATTTTATCTCAGTTTGCTTTGTTGTTCCCTTCTCCCAGCTAACAATGATCTATTCTACATTTTCCTTGATCTCTATTCCCTTTGCCCTGTTTTCACACCTTCACACTTCCTTATCTATCTATCTCCCTCCCCCCTGACGTCAGTCTGAAGAAGGGTGACCCGAAATGTCACCCATTCTTCACTCCAGAGATGCTGCCTGGTCCTGCTGAGTTATTCAGCAACACAGTTACACAGTTAAGGCTCTTTCCCGAGTAACTCACCAACTCTCCCGAGTTTTCCCCTTGATTCGAATGTGGAGAATTACGGTAATAGCCATTCGTAGGAACTCGGGGCTATTTTTTTAACTCGTGGACATTTTTCAACATGTTGAAAAAACGTCCCGACTTACCTGATGCCCCGAATTCCTACAGCTGGCATTACGAGCCGCTACGAAACATCTACGGACTCCTACGAGCTCGCTACCGACATTCCCCGACATTCCCCGAGTTCGAATCAAGGGGAAAACTCGGGAAAGTTTGTGAGTAACTCGGGAAAGTGGGACAGGGCCGTTACTGTCTTGTGGCTTCCTCCCACACTCCAAAGACGTCCAGGTTTGTATGTTAATTGGCTTGGGTTTGTGTACATGGTATAAGTGTAAAATGTCTCCAGTGTGTGTAGGATCGTGTTAATGTGCGGGGATCACTGGTCGGTGCGGACTCGGTTCCTGTTCCCGCAAGGTATGAAGGCGTTCCCTGAAGGTGGAATCTCATGTAGATAGGGTGGTAAAGAAAGCTTTTGGTGTGCTGGCCTTTATAAATCAGAGCATTGAATATAGAAGTTGGGATATAATGTTAAAATTGTCTTTATTCTTTGGAGCGCAGAAGGTTAAGGGGGGACTTGATAGAGGTCTTTAAAATTATGAGAGGGATAGACAGAGTTGACGTGGATAAGCTTTTTCCATTGAGAGTAGGGAAGATTCAAACAAGAGGACATGATTTGAGAATGAAGGTACAAAAGTTTAGGGGTAACATGAGGGGGAACTTCTTTACTCAGAGAGAGGTAGCTGTGTGGAATGAGCTTCCAGTGGAAGTGGAGGAGGCAGGTTCGATTTTATCATTTAAAAATAAATTGGATAGGTATATGGACGGGAAAGGAATGGAGGGTTATGGTCTGAGTGCAGGTAGATGGGACTAGGGGAGAATAAGTGTTCGGCACGGACTAGAAGGGCCGAGATGGCCTGTTTCCGTGCTGTAATTGTTATATGGTTATATGGTATCTCTAAACTAAACTAATCGCTTACACTCTGGCAGACACAGTCAAATCAAGATAAAATCACCTATTATTACAAAATGCTGGACTTCAGCATTTTATGTCTATCTTCGGTGTAAACCAGCATCTGCAGTTCCTTCCTACACGTTATCACAACCCAATTACTCCCTCTGTGATCTCCTCACATATTTTCTCTTCTAAATCCCCCTGACTATTGGAGGGTCTAATCTAATTGAAGTGATCACCTCCATCTTATTTCCAAGTTCTCCCCACATTGCTTCACTGGATGTTCCCTCAAGAATATCCTCTCTAAGTAGTGCTTGATTGATTGATTGAATTGATTAAAAGACACAGCATGGAAATGGGCCCTTCAGCCCGCCATCCATGCTGACCATCCATCACTGGTTCACACTAGTTCCATGTTATCTTACTTTCGCATCCACTAGGATCTGGTCAGGTTCCCCCCGCCACAGGTACCATGTAATCCCGTGCTACCTGCTCCATGGTCAGATAGTCGGCGACTAAACCGTCTCCCCACCTAGTTTGCCAGGTGAGGACGGGGCTGTGGACCCCCAGCAGGACCAAAAACAAGACCTGTCAGATGAGCTTCTAGCGAGCCAACGGCCATTCACACTTCATTAGAAGTTGCGATCACTGTTGTACATGGCGTTGTAAGGATTGAGCATGTGCAGGATAGTGTTAATGTGCGGACTCTGTTTCTGTGCTGTATCTCTACACTAAACTAATCAATGATTTTACCATATAAAGGTAATTCTTCAGCCATCGCCGTTAGTTCCAACATCCCAAAGCCTCACAAAGCAGTTCAAACACTCACTTAACTTGAGTTTCCCATCTTCTGAATCCTTCTACTTGTAGCTGGGTTTTACCCGCTCAGCTGCCCTGCCCCAGGTCCCATGCAGCCACTCCTGCTCTGGGACTGCTGCATTGTTGGTCTGCAGCATTAGTGCAGCAAGTCATCTCGTGAATCAACGTTGATACATGTATCTGCAAACATGCCAGATAAACATGTCTTTTGCATACAAAGACTTACAGGTTTGTAGGTTGTGTAGGAAGGAACTGCAGATGCTGGTTTAAACCAAAGATAGACACAAAATGCTGGAGTAACTCAGCGGGCCAGATAGCATCTCTGGAGAGAAGGAATCGGTGACGTTTCGAGTCAGTCTGAAGAAGGATTTAGACCAGAAACATCACCCACTCCTTCTATCCAGAGATGCTGCCTGTCCCGCTGAGTTACTCCAGCATTTTGTGTTAATCCAGGTTTGTAGGTTAATTGGCTTTGGTAATAGTTGCAAATTCTCCCTAGTGTATAGGATAGTGCTGGTGTATAGGATGGTTGCTGGTCGATGCAGACTCGGTCAGCTGAAAGGCCTGTTTCAGTGCTGTATCTCTAAACTGAACTAAAACTAAGCTTTTTCACACAAAGGGTGGTGGGTGTATGGAACAAGCTGCCTGAGGAGGTACTTGAGGCTGGGACTATCCCAACGTTTAAGAAACAGTTGGACAGGTACATAGATAGGACAAGTTTGGTGGGATATGGAGCAAACGCAGGCACGTGGGACTAGTGTAGCTGGGACATGTTGGGCGGGGTGGGCAAGTTGGGCCAAAGGGCCTGTTTCCACACTGTATCACTCTATGACTATGACTCGAAATTAAACTACTTTGAAACTTACAGAATTATGCCTACTGTTCCAACAATGTTCCTCCACCGATATTTCCACCATATTTCCACCAGTTCCATATATACAGGAAGATCATGTACTAATCTGTCTCCTTTGGTCTGAAATATATCTTGAATGCACTTAACAAATGCCACCCAAACTGACCCCTTGCTGTCGGACAGTCTCACTCAATATTGGGAAAGTTAAAGTCCCCATTTACTGTTTCCCTCTGAGTCAGGGTCCCGACTTGAAACATTGAATGTCCTTTTCTCGGCACAGATGCTGCCTGACCCATTGAGAGTAATGCCCCTGTCCCACTTAGGAAACCTGAACGGAAACCTCTGGAGACTTTGGGCCCCACCCAATGGTTCCGTGCGGTTCCCGGAGGTTTTTGTCAGTCTGAAACCACTTTCGACCATTAGGGAGACTGACAAAAACCTCCGGGAACCGCACGGAAACCTTGGGTGGGGCGCAAAGTCTCCAGAGGTTTCCGTTCAGGTTTCCTAAGTGGGACAGGGGCATTACTATACTCCATTTTATTGTAACCCTATTGTTTTAGTTTCAGTTTAAATTAGTTTAGAGATACAGCATGGAAACAGGCCTTTCGGCCCACGCCGACCATCGATCACCCGTTCACACATAGTTCTATGTTATCCCACTCTCTCATCCACTCCCTACACACTAGGGACAATTTACACAGGGTCGATGAACCTACAAACCTTCACATCTTTAGGATGTGGGAGGAAGCCGGAGCACGAGAGGAAACCCACGCGGTCACAGCCAGAATGTTTCCAACTCCACATGGACAGCACCCGAGGTCAGGATCGAACCTGGGTCTCTGGAGCTGTGCCTATTGTCTATTGTCTACTGCTCTTTCACACCTTTCTGCAATGTGCTTATTTGTTCCTCTCATGCTCGTGGGTGGCCTTCTGTAGAGTCCAGCAAAGCGATTGTCTTCAATTATTCCTAGCATCTGCCCATATGATCAAGTATAAGTTTATTGTTACATACACAAGTACAGTGAACGTGTGCAGTGGCACCACAGGCCTCACACTCTTTTAGAAGGGAGGTGAGGAGGAACTTCTTTAGTCACAGGGTAGTTAATCTGTGGAACTCATTGCCACAGAGGGCTGTGGAGGCCAAGTCAGTGGATATTTTCAAGGCAGAGATAGGCAAATTCTGGATTTAAACTGGTGTTAAGGGCTATGGGGAGAAGGCAGGAAAATGGGATTAGGATGCAGAGATCAGCCATGATTGAATGGTGGTGTAGACACGATGGCCTAATTCCACTCCTATAACTTGTGAACCACACACACACTAAAACACATGATACATAAATTATACATAACATTCTAAAAGAATGAACTGAGCAAAAAAATCAAGTAATTTGTTCAAAAATATAAGTAGTTGAGTTTATTGTCACGTGGTACAGTGACAAGTTTGTAATTGTGTACGCTCCAGTCAGCGGAAAGACTATACATGATTACAATCCACAATCCAGCTGTGTACAGTGTACTGATACAGGATCAAGTGAATAATGTGTATTGTTACTGGTGAATAGAGGTTTAAGAGAGAGGGGGATTGTAATGAGTGGTTGTGGTTGTCCTTCTGGGACCAGCACAGAGTCACCTGGCCTGCTGGGCAGCTTAATTATTAGTAACAGCAACCTCTGCAGAACAGTGCAGGAGGTGGGCAGGTGTGTTCTGTTGTCGAGGGAAGGTTAGGGTTGTATAGGTTAGTTCAGGAACATTATGTGGTGAAGGAAAGAACGTTCACGTCGCGGCCCTGTTTCCACCAATCTTTCCACCACCACACACAAGTAGCACAAGACAGACACCATTGTGCAGATGCCGAGGTGTGTTCAACTCTGGCTGAACAACTTCTAATCTTGTGTGTGAGTCGATAAGAAGGAACATTATTATTAGAGGATAGTACGGCCTCGTTTTAGTTCAGTTTAGTTTAGAGATATAGCATGGAAACAGACCCTTCAACCCACCAAGTCTACTCGTGCTAGGGACAATTTACAATTGTGCCAAGCCAATCAAACTACAAACCTGACGATAGACACAAAAAGCTGAAGTAACAGCGGGACAGGCAGCATCTCTGGAGAGAAGGAATGGGTGACTTTTCTGGTCGGGAAGGGTCTGAAGAAGGGTCTCGACCTGAAACGTCACCCATTCCTTATCTCCAGAGATGCTACCTGTCCCGCTGAGTTACTCCAGCTTTTTGTGTCTATCTTCAGTTTAAACCAGCATCTGCAGTTCCTTCTTGTACATTTAACTTACAAACCTGTGCGTTTTTGTGTGGGGGGGGGGAACCCCCGGAGAAACCCACGTAGGTGACGGGGAGAACGTACAAACTCCACACAGACAGCACCCGTAGTCAGGATCGAACCTGGGACTCTGGCTCTGTGAGGCAGCAACTCTACTGCTGCGCCACCGTGCCCTTCAAGAGGTTCTCTATAAGTATTGCTGTATATCTACGATCATACACTTGTACTGAACTAAGATTGTGCGTATGTATCGTAATACTTTTACTGAACTGTATGCAGAAAAGGAATCTCACTGTATCTCGGCACATTTGACAATAAAGAACCATTGAACACTCTGTCACGTCTAAAACTTTTACATCCAGAAACATTAATATGCCTGGTCGGGAAGGGTCTGAAGAAGGGTCTCGACCTGAAACGTCACCCATTAATATGCCGGACTGTTCCCTTCATTGTCTTAACACAGAACGGGCTGTGATTCTTAAAGAGAAATCAGCCCTTGTTATGTATGTTGTAGAGTGTCTATTACTGGCCCATTGCAATAGATAGATAGATAGATAGATAGATAGAAACATAGAAACATAG
Organism: Amblyraja radiata; assembly: GCF_010909765.2. Taxonomy (NCBI): domain Eukaryota; kingdom Metazoa; phylum Chordata; class Chondrichthyes; order Rajiformes; family Rajidae; genus Amblyraja; species Amblyraja radiata. The sequence continues at coordinate 16,288,010 of NC_045993.1, forward strand.
AAATTAGGTGCAGGAGTAGGCCAATCGGCCCTTCGAGCCTGCACCGCCATTCAATATGATCATGGAATAGATCCTTTAATAATCCTTTACAGGAAATTACAGTGCCACAACAGCTTCAAGACAGACATAACACCACACATTTCCTCAGATAGCTTCCATACTTAATAAGTTAAAATACAATGAATGAATACTAAAAAAGTGCAAAGTTATTTTTGTGCATTGTAAAACCTTATAGCAGCTGGTATACAAGACTTCCTATATCTCTCAGTTTTGCACATTGGTGCAATCAGTCTCTGACTGAAGATGCTGCTCTTGATCACCTTCAGGGCATGGAGTGGGTGAGTAGGGTTGGTCATTATTGAACCCAGTTTGTTCAGAGTTCTGGCCTCTGCCACCTGCTGGACCGTTAGTTGCTCAGCCCCGACCACTGAGCCGGCCTTCCTGATCAGCTTGTCCAGTCTGTTTTTGTCCGCTATGCGGGCGCCTTCTCCCCAACAGGCCACAGCAAAAAACAGAGCACTGGCCACCACTGAATGGTAGACACTGCACAGCAGGGGTTGGCAGATGTTAAATGACCTCAGCCTCCTTAAGAAATACAGTCGACTTTGTCCCTTCCTGTACACCGCCTCCATATGACTCTTCCAGTCCAGCTCACTGTCAAGCTGCACACCAAGGTACCTGTGGTTAGCGACCACCTCCACCTCAGTGCCCCTGATGGTGATTGGTGTTGGTTGAGTCCTCCTCCTCCCCCTCCTGAAATCCACAACTATCTCCTTGGTTTTTGTGGTGTTGAGATGGAGGTTATTGTGTGCACTCCACTCCACAAAGTTGTTTATTGTATCTCTATACTCCTCCTCATTGCCCCCTTTGATGAGGCCGACAACAGCTGTGTCATCTGAAAATTTCTGCAAAAAGCAGCTGTTGGTGTTGTATTGGAAATCCGCTGTGTAGATGGTGAACAGGAACGGAGCCAGCACAGTTCCTTGTGGAGCCCCTGTGCTGCTCAAGATGGTGCTTGAGACATTGTTCTGTAGCCGCACGTACTGTGGTCTGAGGGAAAGGTAATCCAAACACCACAGTACCAGTGATGGATCCACTTTCATCTTCTCCATCTTCTCCCCTAGCAGTCGGGGCTGAATTGTGTTAAAGGCGCTTGAGAAGTCAAAGAATGTAATCACTACAGATGCATCAGGGATGTCCAGATGTGTGTACGCCCTCTGCAGCATGTAAATGAGGGCATCATCGACACTGATGTTGGGCTGATATGCAAACTGTAAAGGATCCATTTGAGTTGACACACTAGTCCTGATGTAGAAGAGGACAAGTCTCTCAAATGTCTTCATAATATGTGAGGTGAGCGCTACTGGTCTGTAGTCATTGTGGTGAGTGGGATGGGTCTTCTTTGGGACAGGTACCAGGCAAGATGTTTTCCACAGCCTTGGGACCTTCTGTAGACGCAAGCTCAGGTTGAACAAGTGTGTTAGAATACCACACAGCTCTGAAGAGCAAGTCTTCAGTAGCCTTGGGCTGGTGTCATCAGGCCCCACTGCTTTCCCTGGCTTCAGTCTGTCCAGCATCATCTTGACCTGAGCAGTATGGAGAGTCATAGGTGGGGCTGCTGGTGGAGTGGGAGGTGGGAAGAGGGGACTCCGTACAGGTGACATCTCAGGAGTGATGGAGAGAGGGAGGGGAGGTGGAGAGGAAGCAGCAATGGTCAGCAGACCAGGTGGGGGAGGCTGGGGTGGTGTGGGGCAGTCAAATCTATGTAACCACCCTTCCTCTCCCCCTCTCCTTCCCTTCTCCCTCCCCCTCCCTCTCTCCCTCCCTCTCCCCCTCCCTATCCCCCTCACTCTCTCCCTCCCCTTCCCTTCTCTCTCCCTCTCCCTCCTTCTCCGCCTCCCTCTCTCCCTCTCCCCCTCTCCCCCTCTCTCTCCCCCTCTCCCTCTCTCTCTCCCCCTCTCTCCCTCTCTATCTCTCTCCCTCCCTCTCCTTCTCCCTCTCTCTCTTCCTCGCCCCCTCCCCTTCCCTCTCTCCCTCTCTCCAGTTGGAGGTATCTACACCGTGATTCAAACGAAGGCGAAGGTTACAACAGATGAATGGAATGACAACTACTTTCTGATGGGTCCGTACTTTGAGCACAACGTCAGGACCCAGGTGGAGCTGGAGGAACCCCAGAACCCCGTGATCAAACGGACCATTGATTCGATGAATTCCAAGGGCTGTAAGGTACCACACGTGTCGCGAGTAAGACTTGAGCTGAAGGAATGAATGAATGAATGAATGAATGAATGAATGAATGAATGAATGATACTTTATTATCACATGTGACATCTTTGTTCTGCACACATGTAATGCAAAGAGTTGCCTCGTGGGCAGCACGGTGGCACAGCGGTAGAGTTGCTGCCTCACAGCACCAGAGACCCGGGTCCGATCCCGACTACGGGCGCTGTCTGCACGGAGTTTGTACGTTCTCCCCGTGACCTGCGTGGGTTTTCTCCGAGAACTTCGGTTTCCTCCCACACTCCAAAGACGTACAGGTTTATAGGTTAGACAGACACAAAAAGCTGGAGTAACTCAGCGGGACAGGCAGCATCTTTGGAGAGAAGGAATGGGTGAAGCGCCGAAACATCAACCATTCCTTGTCTGAAGAAGGGTCTCGACCAGAAATGTCACCCATTCCTTCTCTCCAGAGATGCTGCCTGTCCCGATGAGTTACTCCAGCATTTTGTGTCTATCTTTGGTTCAAACCAGCATCTGCAGTTCCTTCCTACAGGTTTATAGGATAGTGTTAATGTGCGATGATCGCTGGTCGGTGTGGATTCGGTGGGCCGAAGGGCCTGTTTCTGTGCTGTATCTCTAAACTAAACTAAATACAGGGTACCGACAAAGTTACAAAATATTTAATTCAGTCTTTGTTCTTGGCGCCTCCTCTACGAGTCCCCCTGTTCTCGGCGGCCCCCCCTGTCCGTGTCCCCCTGTTTGTTCTCGGCGTTGTGTCCGACACCCACCAAAAGCCCATCAGACCCCCGGCACCCATGCCAGTGACCTTACACTGATCTTCCGCAATGAGATTCGCTCCTTCATTTGAATGTTCAATGAATGGCCAACAATGAACTAAAGCCGTTCAAAAGGCCACCGAGAACAGGGGGACTAAAGCCTCTGTCATCGCAAAGCATCTTCTAAAAAGCATGACATTCTATGCATCAAAAATCCATCCACCCCTTTCCCAGGCACTTTCTCTGCAACTCTAAGACCTGAAGAGTTGCAGAGTTACACCTGGAGAAGGGTCTCGACCAGAAACATCACCGATCTTCTATCCAGAGATGCTGCCCGTCCCGTCCCGTCCCGCTGAGTTACTCAAGCATTTTGTGTCCACCTGTATACCTCTTGAAAGCTAAAGAAAGCTAATGGAATGTTGGCCTTCATAACAAGAGGATTTCAGTATAGGAGTAAAGAGGTTCTTCTGCAGTTGTATAGGGCTCTGGTGAGACCACATCTGGAGTATTGTGTACAGTTTTGGTCTCCTAATTTGAGGAAGGACATCCTTGTGATTGAGGCAGTGCAGCGTAGGTTCACGAGATTGATCCCTGGGATGGCGGGACTGTCATATGAGGAAAGATTGAAAAGACTAGGCTTGTATTCTCTGGAGTTTAGAAGGATGAGGGGAGATCATATAGAAACATATAAAATTATAAAAGGACTGGACAAGCTAGATGCAGGAAAAATGTTCCCAATGTTGGGCAAGTCCAGAACCAGGGGCCACAGTCTTAGAATAAAGGGGAGATCATTTAAGACTGAGGAGAGAAAAAAGTTTTCACCCAGAGAGTTGTGAATTTATGGAATTCCCTGCCACAGAGGGCAGTGGAGGCCAAGTCACTGGATGGATTTATGAGAGTTAGATAGAGCTCTAGGGGCTAGTGGAGTCAAGGGATATGGGGAGAAGGCAGGCACGGGCTATTGATAGGGGACGATCAGCCATGATCATATTGAATGGCGGTGCTGGCTCGAAGGGCCGAATGGCCTCCTCCTGCACCTATTTTCTATGTTTCTATGTTTCTTCCCTCATATTCACCGATGGACCACACCAGTCTTTCCAGGTTAGACAGGGGGTCACTTGCACCTCCTCTAACCTCATTTCATAGGCATGCAGGGTGGAAACAGGTCCTTAAGCTCAACTTACCCACGGCGACCAAGTCCCATCTGTACTAGTCCAAACATTTTAACTCCCGTTCCCGTTCCCATATTGATCTTTCTATCCTGGGTCTCTTTATTGCCAGAATGAGGCCACACACAAACTCATATTCTTCTTTTATAGCTTACAGTCCAACAGTCCACCCTACCCCTCTCACTTCCCTGTACATACCCACACCTACGCCCTGCTCTGCACCCATATCTCCCACTATCTCCCACCTTCCCTGTCACCCTGCTCTTTTCCCCTCTTCCAATCATCAATCTCCCATCCCCGAGTCTCTCCCTTCCCTTTTATCCCCCTCTTTTTCCTCACTGTCCCATTCCACCTGTATACCTCCCTCCAGTTTTACATTTAACTCCTCCACTTCTTTCCTTATCTGACCTCCGGCCTCTAGCCTTTGTCACTTACTCCACCCATCTCTCATCCATATCCACCTATCACTTGCCAGGCTTTGTCCCACCCCCCACCTCTCTTCACCAGCTTTCTCTTCCTCCCCCACCGCCCTCTCAACGACAATCAGTGTGAAGAAGGGTCCGGCCCCGATACGTCACCTTTCCATTACGTCACCTCCACAGATGCTGCCTGACCCGCTGAGTTCTGCTGACACATTGTGTTTTGTTCAAGATTCCAACAACAGGCGCTGGTCAGGCTGCATTTGGAGTACCGTGAGCAGAATCGGGCACCAGATATGAGGAAGGATGTGCTGGCTGTGGAGAGGGTCCACAGGAGGTTTACAAGAATGATTCCAGGAATGAGTGGGTTAGCATATAATGAGCACTTGAAAACACTGAGCCTCTACATGCTGGAGTTTAGAAGGTTGAGGGGGGACCTCATTGAAACTTACAGAATAATGAAAGGCATAGAGTGGATGTGGAGAGGATGTTTCCACTGGTGGGAGAGTCTCGGACCAGAGGTCATAGCCTCAGAATTGAAGGGCGCTCTTTGAGAAAGGGGGTGAGAAACATAGAAACATAGAAAATAGGTGCAGGAGGAGGCCATTCGGTCCTTTGAGCCAGCACCACCATTCAATATGATCATGGCTGATCGTCCCCTATCAATAACCCGTGCCTGCCTTCTCCCCATATCCCTTGACTCCACTAGTCCCTAGAGCTCTATCTAACTCTCTCTTAAACCCATCCAGTGACTTGGCCTCCACTGCCCTCTGTGGCAGGGAATTCCATAAATTCACAACTCTCTGGGTGAAAAAGTTTTTTCTCACCTCAGTCTTAAATGACCTCCCCTTTATTCTAAGACTGTGGCCCCTGGTTCTGGACTCACCCAACATTGAGAACATTTTTCCTGCATCTAGCTTGTTCAGTCCTTTTATAATTTTATATGTTTCTATAAGATCTCCCCTCATCCTTCTAAACGCCAGTGAATACAAGCCTAGTCTTTTCAATCTTTCCTCAAGATTGACAGGAAACAGGACAAGAAGACAGGAACATGGGATTAGGAGGCAGAGATCAGCCATGATTGAATGGTGGAGTAGACTCGATGGGCCGAATGGCCTAATTCTACTCCTATAACCTTTGAAAGTGAGCTTGTGAACTGTAGTTCCTTGTGTCTCCATTTGGTAGCATCTACACATTCCTGGCAAGACCAGCATGAATTGCTCATCTCTGATGGTGCTCCACCTAGTGGTGGTGAATCAGCTGCTTGAACCACAGCAGGCGTTTAATTCAGAGATACAAGGCTTCAGTCTACCGAGTTCGCACCGACCAGCCATCACCCCTACACAAGTTCTATCCTACACACTAGGAACAATTTTACAACAGCCGATTAACCTACAAACCTGTACACATCTTTGGAGTGCAGGAGGAAGCCACAGCACCCTGAGAAAACCCACGCAGTCACAGGGGGAAACGTACAAACTCCATACAGACAGCACCCACAGTCAGGATCAAATCCCGGTCTCTGGCGGCAACTCTGCCCCAGTCCTTCTGGGGAAGATATTCCCACATGCTGTTGGGGGGGAGGGTCCAGGACTTAGAACCAGTGACGATGAAGGAAAGTTGATATAGTGTAGCTGAGTTCCGTTTATTATTGTCACATAACTGAAGCTCAGTGAAACAACCATATAACCATATAACAATTACAGCACGGAAACAGGCCATCTCGACCCTTCTAGTCCGTGCCGAACACGTATTCTCCCCTAGTCCCATATACCTGCACTCAGACCATAACCCTCCATTCCTTTCCCGTCCATATAACTATCCAATTTATTTTTAAATGATACCAACGAACCTGCCTCCACCACCTTCACTGGAAGCTCATTCCACACCGCTACCACTCTCTGAGTAAAGAAGTTCCCCCTCATGTTACCCCTAAACTTCTCCCTTAATTCTCAAGTCATGTCCCCTTGTTTGAATCTTCCCTACTCTCAGTGGGAAAAGCTTATCCACGTCAACTCTGTCTATCCCTCTCATCATTTTAAAGACCTCTATCAAGTCCCCCCTTAACCTTCTGCGCTCCAAAGAATAAAGCCCTAACTTGTTCAACCTTTCTCTGTAACTTAGTTGCTGAAACCCAGGCAACATTCTAGTAAATCTCCTCTGTACTCTCTCTATTTTGTTGACATCCTTCCTATAATTAGGCGACCAAAATTGTACACCATACTCCAGAATTGGCCTCACCAATGCCTTGTACAATTTTAACATTACATCCCAACTTCTATACTCAATGCTCTGATTTATAAAGGCCAGCACACCAAAAGCTTTCTTTACCACCCTATCTACATGAGAGTCCACTTTCAGGGAACTGTGCACAGTTATTCCCAGATCCCTCTGTTCACCTGCATTCTTCAATTCCCTACCATTTACCATGTACGTCCTATTTTGATTTGTCCTGCCAAGATGTAGCACCTCACACTTATCAGCATTAATCTCCATCTGCCATCTTTCAGCCCACTCTTCCAACTGGCATAAATCTCTCTGTAGACTTTGAAAAATCTACTTCATTATCCACAACCCCACCTATTTTAGTATCATCTGCATACTTACTAATCCAATTTACCACACCATCATCCAGATCATTGATGCACATGACAAACAACAGTGGACCCAACACAGATCCCTGTGGCACCCCACTAGTCACTGGCCTCCAACCTGACAAACAACCATCCACCATTACTCTCTGGCATCTCCCATTCAGCCACTGTTGAATCCATTTTGCTACTCCACCATTAATACCCAACCATTGAACCTTCTTAACCAACCTTCCATGAGGAACCTTGTCAAAGGCCTTACTGAAGTCCATATATACAACATCCACTGCTTTACCCTCATCAATTTCCCGAGCAATTTCAAGAAGATTAGTCAAACATGACCTTCCAGGCACAAATCCATGTTGACTGTTCCTAATCAGACCCTGTTTATCCAGATGCTTATATATATTATCTCTAAGTATCCTTTCCATTAATTTGCCCACCACTGACGTCAAACTAACAGGTCTATAATTGCTAGGTTTACTCTTAGACCCCTTTTTAAACAATGGAACAACATGCGCAGTACGCCAATCCTCCGGCACTATTCCCGTTTCTAATGACATTTGAAATATTTCTGTCATAGCCCCTGCTATTTCTACACTAACTTCCCTCAATGTCCTAGGGAATATCCTGTCCGGACCTGGAGACTTATCCACTTTTATATTTCTCAAAAGTGTCAGTACTTCCTCTTCTTTGAATCTCATAGTTTCCATAGCTACTCTACTTGTTTCCCTTACCTCACATAATTAAATATCCTTCTCCTTGGTGAATACCGAAGAAAAGAAATTGTTCAATATCTCCCCCATCTCTTTTGGCTCTGCAGATAGCTGTCCACTCTCTAATGGACCAATTTTATCCCTCGTAATCCTTTTGCTATTAATATAGCT